>NW_026892128.1:0-11251 GCF_015708825.2 Lethenteron reissneri
GACAGAGAGAGACAGAGAGACACAGAAAGACACAGAGAGACAGAGAGAGACAGAGAGAGACACGCACATAGAGAGATATGTAATATACAGTTTATACACACACACAGTACTGTTATATATACACACACAATTTTTATAGAGATGTAGGACCTGAAATACACGCGCCACGCGCTCTGTGGGTCTGTTGCTAGGCAGACAAGCAAGTGTACAGTAGCGGGTATTTGAGGACGATGTTGTTGTTGCTGAGAGGAGACCCGTTAAGTGACGTGACAGCTGTTATGGGCAACCGGGGACACAGGCCGGTGATTGGCCGAGAGGGTGATTGCTTAACGAGTGGCGTCGCCCAGGCGGCAATAACAAAGTCACGTGGGGTTGGGGGCCTGGGGGTGATGGGTAATCGGGGGTGAGATAATGAATAGGGACTGATTGGGGTGGATCTAAAAATACAGTGATACCTCGGTTCACGAACGCTTCTGTTCACGAACAACTCGGTTTACGAACAGAAAAGTTCATAAAAATATGCTCCAGTTCACGAACAGGAGCCGCGGCCATTTTAATGCTATTTCCAGGCTGTCACGTGGTCGTGACTTCCTGTAGGAAGATCGTGGAGAGAAGAAGAGACACAGAAAGAAGTACTGTGAGTACTGTGAAGACACTTTCAGTGACTTTTTGCTTTTTGGTGTGCTTTTTAGCACATACAGTACTGTACTACTGTACTGTACAATACTGTACTTACTGTAATGTACAGTTCACCCGTTTGAGTGCTTACTGAAGTCATCTCAAGCAAGGTTAGTGTTCTCTCTTTATACATTACTATACTGTACAGTACTAATGTGTATTGTAATTTGTTTAATATTTTTGTGCTTCAAAAACCAAAAAAAAGGTCAGAACGGATTAACCGGATTTACATTGAACCCTGTGGGGAAATGTGCCTCGGTTCACGACGAATTCGGTTCGCGACCAGAGTCAGTTCACGAATTAAGTTCGTGAACCGAGGTATCACTGTATAGCGCAACAGAGAGACGGAGTCTTGGTGGAAGCTGCGATGGGGAGCTGGAGTGATGGTGCCCGGAATAGCGGAGAGCAGGAGTAAGAGAATACGATAACGGTAGCAGTGGGAGAGAGATAGGTTACAGAGACCCATACTCATAGAGACCCACAGAGATCCATACTCATAGAGACCCACACTCATAGAGACACACAGAGACCCATACTCATAGAGACCCACACTCATAGAGACCCACAGAGATCCATACTCATAGAGATCCACAGATACCCACACTCATAGAGACCCACACTCATAGAGACCCACAGAGATCCATACTCATAGAGACCCACACTCATAGAGACCCACAGATACCCACACTCATAGAAACCCACACTCACAGAGACCCACAGAGACCCACACTCACAGAGACCCACACCCACAGAGACCCACACTCACAGACCCACAAAGACCCACAGAGACCCAGAGACCCACACTCACAGAGACCCACAGAGACCCACACTCACAGAGACACACACTCACAGAGACCCACACGCATAGAGACCCACACTCACAGAGACCCACAGAGACCCATACTCATAGAGACCCACAGAGACCCACACCCACAGACCCGAGACCCACTAGAGACCCACAGACCCACGAGGTGACGACGACGACTGTGACGCTTGCTGTGACGTCACAGGAGGGCCGAGCGAGAATCCCACCGGCGACAACCGCCGGCCATGCAGAGGAGAATCTCCGACATCTGGGCCGGGCTCAGGGGCAGGAGCAGCAGCACCCGCCGCAGCAGCAGCCGCCGCAGCAGCAGCAGCAACCGGACAGACAGGGCGGGCGTCTCAGCGGAGGCGACTGGGAGTCGAGGAGGGAGAGGGAGTCGAGGAGGGAGAGCAGAGGGAGCAGGCGCGGGAGGCCAGGGAGGCGAGGGAGCGTGAGTTGTTCCTGCGCGAGCATTTCGCTTTGCACCGCTCCCTCGAGAGGCGGCGGGAGCGGCGGGAGCGGCGGGAGCTCGAGAGGGGGGCCAACGCTCCCTTGAACCCGGCGGGGGGCGGGGGGGGCACGGCGGGGGGGGGGGGCAGGGGGAGGGAGGGCGGGGGGAGAGAGGGGGAGGGAGGGTGGAGGGAGGGTGGGTGGAGCGGGGGGAGGGGGGAGGGTGGAGGGAGGGCGGGGGGAGGGGGCGCAGGGGGGGGCAGGGAGAGGGAGGAGGAGGGGGGTGGGGGGGAGGGGTGGAGAGAGAGGAGGGAGGGGGGAGGGAGGGGGCGCAGGGGGGGCAGGGAGAGGGGGAGGAGGGTGGCTGAGTGGTTGGAGCGACTGCGATCACTACGCTGAGATGGACCCCGAATCATCAGTTCGGGAGGTGGGGGGGATCAGGAGGGACGAGCATGGGTGAGGGAGGGGGGGAGGGAGGGGAGGGAGGGGTGGAAGGGAGGGAGGGAGTGGTGGGAGGAGAGGAGGAAGGAAGGGGAGGCAGGGAGGGAGGGAGGAGGGAGGGAGGGAGTGGTGGGAGAGAGGAGGGAGGGAGGGAGGGGGTGTAGGTGTGCGGCTTGCTACAAGCGTCTCAGCATGGCACCGTGTGGGGGTGGTGGCTGGTGTCAAAATGCCTCCCAAGTGTCGCCAGGTCTCCACGTGGAACTCTGAGAGGAGGTTTCCGTCTGTTTGCGTTCGGGCCTCGTACGTGGAGGTGTTGTAGACAGGATGAGGAGGTGAGTCGGCCCCCAACCAGGGATTGAACTGGTGTCCCTCCTCGTTCGATGGTTTTCGTTTGTTTGTTGACGTTAACTATTTGGACATTAGGTTTAAAGTTACCTTTGATGAATGCAACAGGTGCCGCTGGGCGTGCGTTCATTAGAAGCGGTTCAAAATGTGTGGAGGATGCAACTGAATTGCCGACATGGAGTGTTACGTGATACCCAGGCAGCAAAACCCCAGCACTCAACTTGATTCCCAGGTTGAGGATCAGAGGGGAACGATTTGGCGGTCGCTTAAAACTGTTTACAATTAAAAACTATTCTGGAATGGGTCCGAGGAAGTGTTTTTGCACGTGAAGATATCATCTTCTTGGTTATTTCGGTAAAGTCACGTAGAAGGGAAATAATAAAATTATAAAAATAAAACGTAATAAAATACAATTCTCACGACGTTTCGGCCACAACGCAAGCAGCCGTCCTCAGGTGAAGAACAGGTCTGTCGAGAAGACAGCGTTGTGGCCTAAACGTCGTGAGAATGATTTTATAATGTTTTATTTGTATTATTTTATTATTTCCCTTCTACGTGACTTTACCGAATGAACCAAGAAGATGAATCCCTGCAGTCACGAAAGCTTTAAAGTGAAGATATCAGTCGGGAAGAGACCAGTCCATTCCAGCGAGGAAACTTCTTATTAAGTTGCCCAGTTAACGTTGAAGAGTCTTTGGTGTTTGTCGCGTTTGTAACATTTTGTGCAATGAACGCACGAGCCAAGCCCGTCACTGTCTGCGAAGTGGCAGGAGTGGTGCTGCACCAGAGGTCGCAACCGGGTACCCGATACCCGTACCCTACCCGATACCCGGCTACCCGTACCCGGCCGGGTACAGGTCACCGTTTGTCACTCATTTCCCAACGTCTTGTCTCTTCTCACAATTCAAGTTCCTAGAATCAACCCACCCGCGCCTGCAACGTGGCTTCATCCCAGAGGTCGCAATCGGGTACCCGATACCCGTACCCTACCCGATACCCGTACCCTACCCGTTCCCGGCCGGGTACCCGTTTGCGACCATGGTGCGGCCGGGTACGGGTAAGGAATCAAAACCCGTTTGCGACCTGTGTGCTGCACACACGGGTTGTGCATTGTTCTCTGGCCTGCTTTTGACAGGCATCTCGCAGATAAGCAGACAAGATGCCTCCTTCCCGTATTGGTCCATCCATAAAAAAACACAAATTTTTGACACACTCACTTCGGCCACGCGGTCTTCTGGAAGGGCTTTTTGTGTTATCAGAAGCATTGGACTAACACAAGCAAACTCTGTAAAGGTTTCGACGTGCAGTTTCTCATCAGCCGAGTGAGGCCTACGGCTTGTCTTTAAGTTAAATATGTTGTGCACGATGATACAAATGATCATTGGTGTTATGTATTTCATAGTTCTGATCCACGCTACAAATATGCCTTCAAATACGTCCACGTTCACCAGTATTTGTTTCAGGTAGCCCGGCTCTGCTGATGAGACACTGCATCTCAAAACCTGTCCAGAGTTTGCTTTTATTAAACCGAAACTGCTGAAAAATGCGTAATGCCTTGAAAGCCAAGTGACCAGCAGAGTTGTAAAATGTTATCTTTCTCTATAGATATTAAAGGCAGTTGTGAATGTGTGTCTGTTCAAAATGTTTAGCGTACTTCCCGACATGCAACAAACTTTAAATTTGCCATGCGGGTACTTTCCAGACAGTACATCATGCAAACATTCTAAAAATAGACTTTTGTGTTTTTTTTGGGGGGGGGGGGGGCGCAACAATGCAGAGATTTTGCACGGCAAGTGAGCTGTGACGTCACATCTGTCACGTGACCCCGCATGTGGAAGCGTCACGTCACGCATCCCCCCCCCAGCAACCCTTTGCGATTCCCCTACACGGGGGTCAGAGCAAGGGGGCGGAGTTCGTTGTGTTCTTTGATGACGAGGTTCAGAGAGAGAGAGGGGGGAGAGGGATTTCGCTGCTGTAGTTCACAGACCCCCCGACGCCTCGTTTCTACGGCCAGTGGGAAATGAGCCGCCAGCCACGAGCAGCGTCGCCTCGAGAGCTCGTGGGCAGAGGTCGCAAACGGGTTTTGATTCCTTACCCCTCGTACCCGTACCCAGCTGTACCAGGGTCGCAAACGGGTACCCGTACCCTACCCGTACCCTACCCGTACCCTACCCGTACCCAGCTGTACCAGGGTCGCAAACGGGTACCCGTACCCTACCCGTACCCTACCCGTACCTGTACTCGGCCGCACCTGGGTCGCAAACGGGTACCCGTACCCTACCCGTACCCGGCCGGGTATCGGGTAGGGTACGGGTATCGGGTACCCGATTGCGACCTCTGGGATGAAGCCATGTTGCAGGCGCGGGTGGGTTGATTCTAGGAACTTGAATTGTGAGAAGAGACAAGACGTTGGGAAATGAGTGACAAACGGTGACTCACCGGTGACTCACGGCCTACCCGTACCCGCCGCACCAGGGTCGCAAACGGGTACCCGTACCCGGCCGGGTATCGGGTAGGGTACGGGTATCGGGTAGGGTACGGGTATCAGGTAGGGTACGGGTATCGGGTATGGGTAGCCGGGTATCGGGTAGAGTACGGGTATTGGGTAGGGTACGGGTATCGGGTAGGGTACGGGTATCAGGTAGGGTACGGGTATCTGGTAGGGTAGCCGGGTATCGGGTAGGTTACGGGTATCGGGTAGGGTACGGGTATCTGGTAGGGTAGCAGGGTATCGGGTAGGGTACGGGTATCGGGTAGGGTATCGGGTAGGGTAGCCGGGTAGCGGGTAGGGTACGGGTAGCCGGGTATCGGGTAGCACCCGGCGCTGTCCGTGGTGCTGATGTTTGGGACCATTCCGTGTGCGGCGAAGACGGCTTCGCATTGGCCACGGCACGCGAGGCGCGGGCTGAGCGGGAGCAGCTTCGCTAGACGAGCTCTCGGCCACTGAGGAGAGGCCGGTGTTGAGCCGCACCTCCTCGCACTGAGCAGCGCGGTGAGGTTTGGTCAAACAAACGTCGTGACCAAGTTCAAGTACTAGGTGTAGCCCTTGAGCCATTCGGCTCTTGAATCGGGTACAACCGCAACAAACAAAAAAACATGAACAAAAAACATCTTGTAGTGAATATGTGACTGAGTGCAAACAGAAAATCCAAGAAAAGACAGCAAAATATTGCAGAAAAACACCGTTACACACCAACGCTGTGTCAAACATCTCAGTGGGATGCAAGTCAAACAACAACAACCACAAGACAACTTAGATTAAGGCAGTCTAACTCTGTACTACAACAAACAAACATGGCCAAACCAATACACTTTTCGAAATCACCAAAATAAAGCCATGAAAGCAATGACACAGAGGAGGCAAGGATGTCTTCATGCGGCAATGAGGCTGTCAAGGACGACGCTACGTCACATTATTACAATCAAAACGTCAAACCGATTTCCTGCTTAAATGAGAAGCGAGGCATTGGTGGCTCGTGTTCTGTTCACATGTCCTGAGCCACTGGTGGGAATTCCACGTTCCCATGGCAGGAGCACTTCTATCCAGAGGACAACCACTGTTGACTTCCCGAGAAAAAGAGGTACTCGTTTTCGACCCCACAAGGCGGATGATGTTCCCCTCCCTCCCCCCGTCCCCCGCGCTCTTGAACGTGACGTCACCTCCGCCTCGGTCACTGCAGACGTCGTTCCAGTTGCCAATCCTTATTTGGGCAAAGCCACGCCCAGTGACGGGCGGCTCATTAACATAAAGAGTTCGTTAAAAACGTCACCAGTATATTGCGACGGTCTCATTAACATAATTTATTCATACGTACCCAGGAAGTGACGTCATGTCACCTACTACCGCGTGACGTCACGAGGTCACAGGAAGCTGTCGCTCCGCGCGTGCAGTGAAATCCGAGGTGAGAAATTCTCATCGTCGTGGTGGTTGTTGTTGTTTGTTGTTGTTGTGGTTGTTGTTGTTGTTTACCAAGGTAGAGCCTCGCTCTCTCTCTCGTAGGGATGTCACTAGAGCAGCAGCAGCTTGTGAATCGATGTCCAAGTTGGAACTTTACAACGCGGGGCCTAGACACGCGGGGCCTTGCCTCCTGCCCTCGCCTGGTCGCGTTTGCTTTAATTCCCTCCCTTAAGTTTAATTTGTCTTCACGCGGCTCGCTACTTTGTCACTTTGGTTTATTGTAGATTTTAATGCAGTTTTTTTTTGTTTTTTTACCAGCCCAAGCCCGCTGAGCTGCTGTACCGCTCTTGTTTACAGAAGCTACCTGCCCACAGCAACAACAAGGTGGGTGGGTGGGGTTTTGTCAACGCGTGTGTCAATGTTTTGACTTAAAACTTTCGTAACTGCAGCAATTCATATTCTTGGTTCTTTCTGTAAAGTCACGGAGATAGAAAATAAAAAACAGATCAAAATATTAAATTAAATAAAAAATTGAAAATAAAGAAAAAAAACCCACGACGTTTTGACCGCAACACAAGTGGCTTTGTTTAATTTTAGATTTGAAGCTTTCGTGACTGCAAGGATTCATATTCTTAGGTTTTTTCGGTAAGTCACCAGGTAGGTAAAAACATTAAAATTAATAAAATAAAATAAAGATCACGACGTTGTGTTGCCTCCGAAACGTCGTGATCTTTATTTTATTTGACTTTTATTAATTTTAATGTTTTTACCTACCTGGTGACTTTACCGAAAAAACCTAGAATATTTATTTAATTTCATTATCTGTTATTTGTATTTGCTACTACGTGACTTTAGAACCAAGACTACGTGTGTCAATGTCTGTCAAACACGCTGAGCGCGTGCTGATGTTGACTCTAAATGTGGAGGGACAACCCCTGCTGCTGTTCACCATGGCAGTGTGTGTGTGCCAGAGTGAAGTCTATTCACTCTGTTGAACACGCACGTTATGTCAAAACAAAATTATATCTTCTTGGTTATTTCGGTAAAGTCACGTAGAAGGGAAATAATAAAATAATAAAAATAAAACATTAAATTATAATAAAATAATATGGCCATATAATTTTATTATATTTCGATGTAAAGCTTTCGTGGCTGCAGGGATTCATCTTGGTTCTTCGGTAAAGTCACGTAGAAGGGAAATAATAAAGTAATACAAATAAAACATAATAAATTAATATAATATAATAAAATAATAAAATAAAATAATATGATCATATAATATTAAATTTCGATGTAAAGCTTTCGTGACTGCAGGGATTCATCTTCTTGGTTCTTTGGGTAAAGTCACGTAGAAGGGAAATAACAAAATAATACAAATAAAACATAATAATATAAAATATTGTATTAGTTTTATTTTTATTATTTCCCTTCTACGTGACTTTACCGAAAGAACCAAGAAGATGAATCCCTGCAGTCACGAAAGCTTTAAATCGAAAGTTACATTTCAGATTAGTCTATGGGTCTCAACCATGTGTCTCTGTGGGTCTTTATGTGTATCTGTGGGTTTCTATGTGTCTCTGTGGGTCTCTGTGTGACTCTGTGGGTCTCTATGGGTTTCTATTAATCTCCATAGGTCTCTATTCATCTCGATGTATCTCTATGGGTCTCTGTCTGTCTCTGTGGGTCTCTATGGGTTTCTATTAATCTCCATAGGTCTCTATTCATCTCGATGTATCTCTATGGGTCTCTGTGGGTCTCTGTGGGTCTCTGTGGGTCTCTATTCATCTCCATGGGTCTTTACTCATCTCGATGCATCTATGGGTCTCTGTGGGTCTCTGTGGGTCTATTAATCTCCATGGGTCTTTTATCATATCGATGTATCTCTATGGATCTCTATGGGTCTCTATGTGTCTCTGTGGGTCTCTATGGGTTTCTATTAATCTCCATGGGTCTTTTATCATCTTGATGTATCACTATGGGTCGAAATGGAAACAGGAAGTTAACACAGCACGCACGTGCAGCAGCAGAAGTCGGATCTGTTCATCCCCAGCATTTAAGGACATCTCAGCCTGGGTTCACACCTCTGAGTTACGATTGAACATTAATTAACGCATTTCTGCATAACACAAACAGTGTTGGTTTCAACACCCTTTGCGATGTCAGCTGAATTTTGCTCTCAGAAATATTCCTTTTGTAGCCAGACAGCCGAAATTGTGCGCTCGGAATTTTGGGTTCACATTCATTTTATGACTATTTGCCCTCTCCTTGTGTGCCATAACAGCCCGTGTGATGAATGTGGGAAACTGTTTCACTACATCATGAATATATGAATAAGTATAGACGTGTAAGTCACGTGTGACTGTGTTTTTGCATTCCTCTGTGTCTTGATACTGATGTGTAGGTGGTCTGGATATTCTTTATTTCTGTCTGCAGCTGTCGCTTGGTCTGATGGAGCAAAGACGCTCAGCACAGCTCGGTACGGCAAGGCAACAATGCGACCAGCGTGGATACAGCACGGAGCAGACTGGAAATTTGACACAGCACCAGAGAACACACACAGGAGAGAAACCCTTCAAGTGCAGTGTGTGTGGGAAGGCGTTTTCAGGCATTGCTCTTCAGAACCACCAGAGAGCACACACAGAGAAACCCTTCAAGTGCAGTGTGTGTGGGAAGGCGTTTGCACATCATCTCTGTACACCAGAGAACACACACGGAGAGAAACTTCAAGTGCAGTGTGTGTGGGAAGCGTTTGCACATCATCTCTCTTACACCAGAGAACACACACGGAGAGAAACTTTTCAAGTGCAGTGTGTGTGGGAAGCGTTTTCACAGTCATCTTCTTTAAAACACCAGAGAACACACACGGGAGAGAAACCCTTCAAGTGCATGTGTGTGGGAAGGCATTTTCACGTCATCTTCTCTTAAAAACACCAGAGAACACACACGGAGAGAAACCCTTCAAGTGCACTGTGTGTGAAGGCATTTTCACAGTCATCTCTTCAAGCACACCAGAGAACACACAGGGAGAAACCTTCAAGTGCACTGTGTGGAAGCATTTACACGTCATCATCTTAAAACACCAGAGAACACACACGGGAGAGAAACCCTTCAAGTGCACTCTGTGTGGGATGGCGTTTACACGGTCAACACGTCTTCAAGTTCACCAGAGAACACACAAGCGTCAGAAGATCCACAAGGAGTGGAGTGTGAAGAGCTTGTGAAAGTCAAAGTGCCGCAATGAGCCCATCCTTGTGAAACAAGAACCGGAAGAAAATCCCAGCTTGGACACTTTTAAAGGTATCGAGGTGAAATGTGAAGAGGTGAATGTGAAGAAGTGATGGTGAATGAAGAAGTGAAGGTAAAATGTGAAGATGAAGATTCAAGTCCAAAATGGACCTTCACATCGATGGAGGCACGTGAAGCAGGAGGAGAATTCGACTGTGGGCAGAGCAAACTCCCAGCAGTTTGTGGAGGTGGAGGTGTGGGTGGACTTCTCTGAGACAACAAAGTCAAATGGAGACCCGGTAGATGTGTAAGCTTGAGACGATGCGCTCCAATAGATGCACCTTGTCACAGGCCTTTAATGACAAGAATGTGAAGTTGAACACTCAGTTCCTAGGTGCAACCTGCAGGGTAAGAGCGGCCAGTCTTTGTGGACCTGTGTGTTGGTAGATCTCTAACCAGGAGCGAGAGCCAATAAGCTCCCAAGCATTCACTCTGTTATAATTGCTTTTACATGGTGCTTACTTAATCCGCTCAGCAACTCGGAGTTTTGTATCGTATCTCGTCTCAAACACTCGAGGAGCACCCCAAGTGGCAGCTGCCCCTGTGTGGCACAAGGTGGTGGCCCTGCACCGGCCTGCGTGTGGACAAGAGCCTGTCAGTAGGGGGCGATGGTTGATGTGGCACTCAGTTGTGGAGTTTGTAGGTAATGTTTAGAATTTGCTACATTTTGACCCAGACGCCAACATGCAATGACCTACTCGTTTTGAATGACACAATTTTATGTTTCACATCCGCTGTTCAGTAGAGGGTGCATTCTTTAAATAGCTCCTTGTTAATACGATGTTATCTAAACTAAATTGTTCAATTTTGTAAGAACGTAATCAACCAGGTAGGGTGTTGACTGTTGTGTTGGCTGACTGTTGTGTTGTGTTGCATTATATTTCTAAGTTCACTATGTTTGTTTCTCATTCACTTGTTGCACCTGATGATGGTTGCTTGTGTTCCAATCGAAATGTCGTATTCTGTTATTTAATTTCTTTTTCCGTGACTTTACCGATGCAGTAAGTTTCACTGCAGTTATTCAATGTCAATATGCCTGTCAGTAGTTTAGAATGAATACTTTTCTGATTGTGCGCATACATTGAACATTTTGTCTGAGGGTCAAACATCGAATAAGCGATGTTGGGACAAAGTGTGTGTTGTGTTTGTAAGTAGCCTGTAGAGATTACTCAGGTGAGACCCGTTATTCTTGTGATACAGGTCAAGGGTACTTTTGTGTTTCAAGGAAGTATCTGCCTCTGGAGTAGGGAGCATGCAATAGGGAGCACGCTCGGATCATCCGTCAGTTACAAGGCGTACCGCTTAAACGCTACACGTAGAGGAGATACATTCTTTACAACACGAATTAT
>NW_026892129.1:0-11942 GCF_015708825.2 Lethenteron reissneri
TCTCTGTACCTGTCTCTGTGTTGCTCTCGTCTGTGTCTGTCCGCCTGTCTTGTCAGTCTGTGTGTGTCTCTATCAGCGTCTGTCTAACCGTAGTTAACGACTGTCAGCAGCAGGTGCCCGGTCAACTCCCACGACTACACGGCCACTCAAACTTGCTCCCAACACAGACAAAGATCCCCCGTGTAGCCTGAACAGAATGTTGGGGCAAGTGCTGTTAGCTAGCACCTAACACAAAGACAAAGATCCCCTGTGTAGCCTGATACGGCCGGTATTGGCGAAGAAAATGTACTATGGCCAAGAGTTCCCGACGAGTAACGCAGCAGCGGGTCTCCGCCGGAGACAGCACGCGGCTTCCGTAAGCCACTACGCGTTCGACGCCGTCCCTAGATTGGGACAGGACAGCCCCAATCCCCGTGTCACTCGCGTCGGTATCGAGGATAAATGGCCGAGTAAAATCCGGATAGTCCAGCGTCGGTGCTGATGCCAACCGATCGCGTAGCTCTGAAATGCCGCCTCCTCCGCCGGTCCCCAACTGAGCCTCCGGCCCTTCGCCGTAAGGAGGTGTAAAGGCCTCGCGATCGTGGCAAAGTCCGGCACGAACCTGCGGTAATAAGCGAACCCGACGAACCGACGCACGTCCCCCACTGAGGCCGGAGTCGGCCAGTTCCGGACGCACGCCGTCTTCTCCGGGTCCGTGGCCACCCCGTCCGAGCTGACTATGTGGCCTAAATAGCGCACGGATCGCTGCAACAGGTGACACTTTTTAGGCTTAAACTTCAATTTAGCGGAATGCATCCTCGCAAACACCGCGTCCAATCTCCGCAGATGTTCCTCAAACGTGCGGCTGAAGACGATAACATCGTCCAAATATATCAGACACGTGTCCCACTGCAGACCGGTCAACACGAGTTCCATCAATCGCTGGAACGTCGCCGGGGCGGCGTTCAAGCCCATTGGGAGACAAATTGAAACAAGCCCTGCGGCGTACGGAAAGACATCTTTTCCCTCGAGGACTCGTCCAGGAAAGTTGCCAAAATCCCGATGAAAGATCGAGAGTAGATAAAAACTTCGCCCCAGACAAGGCATCGAGGGAGTCATCCATACACGGCAGGGGGTACGCATCCGCAACGGACACTTTATTCAACCTGCGAAAATCGACACAAAACCGCAATTTCCCATCCTTTTTCTTCACAAGGACCACTGGAGCAACCCACGGACTGTTGGACGGGGAAATAATGTCGGCGGCCAGTATATCCTCTACTGCGCCCCGTATGGCTGCGGGTCCCCGACTCCCCGTACTCCGCCGACGGTGTTTGACGCGGTGGCGACACAATAGCGTCTTCCCGCATAGCCAAGATGGTGGCTTCCCATGGAGACAAGATGGCGGCTTCCCACGGAGACAAGATGGCGGCTTCCCGCATAGCCAAGATGGTGGCTTCCCACGGAGACAAGATGGCGGCTTCCCGTGGAGACAAGATGGTGGCTTCCCATGGAGACAAGATGGCGGCTTCCCGCATAGCCAAGATGGTGGCTTCCCACGGAGACAAGATGGCGGCTTCCCGTAGCCAAGATGGTGGCTTCCCATGGAGACAAGATGGCGGCTTCCCGTGGAGACAAGATGGCGGCTTCCCGCGGTGACACTCAGCCAATCAGCCACTCAGCCACTCAACCACTCAGCCACTCAGCCAATCAGCCACTCAGCCAATCAGCAACTCAGCCAATCAGCCACTCAGCCACTCAGCCACTCAGCAACTCAGCCACTTGCCGTCTCGTGCCCCTAACCACTCACCAACTCACCCACTCACCAACTCACCCACTCACCCACTCACCAACTCACCCATTCACTCACCCACTCACCCATTCACTCACTCACCCACTCACCACTCACCCACTCACTCACCCACTCACTCACCCTCTCAGCCACTCACTCACCAACTCACCCATTCACCCACTCACCAACTCACCCACCCACCCACTCACCCACTCGTGCCCCGACCCATGCTCTGTCCGCCTGAGGCGTGTGTGGCACATTAGGAATGGATCACTCTTTTAAGGGTGTCCTTGTACAGCAAGGGAGTAAAGTGTGGTTCTGTGAAAGTCCTGATGTGCTGTGCAATGCATCAATGCATGTGTGTACAGCAGCATGTAATGTCTGAGTCGGGCCTGTAGGTGGCCGGCAGGGTTAATGAAGAACCGCACGTGTAGACCAGCCACGTGGTTAATGGCGTCTCGGAAGGATTGCTGCGTGTACACGCGCTGTTGCATTTTCAGGTCAAGGACCCAAAGGTTGTTTTTGATCGTTATATAAATGTTCTATGATTTGTTCTAGACTTGTTTTAGACTTTAAGCTTGGCTTTGAATGTTCGTTTGTGATATATGCAATTAGAGGCGTTTTAGCACTGTGCATTGTAAAGGGATGACGCACTGTAATTAGTTACTGTCATTGTAATTCTCTAACTCTAATACTGTTTAGTCTATAACCATGCCCATGTACCCAGAGTATGACTACTTGCAATTCTATTGAGCATAGAACACATGTAAAGTAGTAAGCTGTACAATGGTGATATACAGTACGTATACTGTACGCATACAGTACATATAATGGGTGTAGATACCGATAGAAGTGGATGGTATAGATAGACATACAGCTTAGGATTAAGTAATATCGAATAGTGATGTGCAAATGTGATTGTCAAAGATAAGGTTAACAATCCGCATATCCAGCAACATAATACGTATGTACATCTCACGCATAATTGTACACTTCCGTTGAATAAGGATGTCATCTCCATGCATAATTTCGTGCTTCGTGTTAATTTGCAAATATTCACCCCCAATGTCCTCTAAACTGCTGCAAGTTTAGAGGATTATAAAGCGACATACAGCCTGAAATATCAAAATTGGTGATCTCGAGCTTGATTGGGAATAAAATGTGCAAGTTTATACTTTACTGACTTTGTTTTATAAATATATTTAATGACAATCGTGTGAGCGGGGGTGCTTCTAGAAAACGAGTGTTTTATATTAAAAATTCTGCCATGAACTTTGAATGATCATCTGAATGTTTAGCTTGTAAGCGTGGTTTATTATAATGTCCATATTAAATGTTTTTTTGGGTTAGATCGCTTAAATATACAAATGTGTCGTTGAAACCCGCCACCACCCGACATGGCCAACTAGTAAGGATTGTCACGTAAACAGAACATGCAAATTCGTCACTAGTACAGCACACCGGTGTGTTGGAGAGCCAAGCCACAACATTTACAATGTGAGTACGACGTTTCGCTTGTAATTAAATCTAGCTTCAGTCAGTCGACAGCCAGATTTGGGGGGGGGGAATTACTGAGGCAATGTACATTAAGCGTGTGCATTATGCGAGCCCTTTGAAACTTGTCCTTCCTGTCTATTTTGTTTATTAAAATAATTTGCTAAAATTCACCCTGCAATGTGCTGCAACCTGCTGCCAGTTCAAAGCCGTTACCAGGGAAATGCGGTCTGAAGTATTAAACTTGTGGTTTGGACCTTTGAGGTGCAAGTTTATACCGTGCTGTCCTTGTTTCATACGTATATTTCAGAACACTCGTGTTGATATGGGCAGGGGAATAGTATAAACTTGACTCGTGGCAGGGGAATGTCAAACAACAGGGATTGCCTCCTTCTAAGAAACGAGTAAAGTTCTGTCTAAACAACCCCCTACCGCATCGGCGATGCCGGACGGAAACGCTGCGGTGGATGTGAGCAATGTCCTGCAGGGAGGCTCGTAGCCACCACAGCCGCCCACGAGGTCTCTGGACAGGTGCGAGGAGCTGGTAACCTCTCCACATTCAATGCACTTACTGATTATCTCCATCAGCATTGCAATATCTTAGACGGTATTTCACAGATAAATCCGATACATTGATCACAGCTTACAGGCCATTGTAAATGTACAGACTAACAACATGCACATCATTATTCAAGGAGATGCCCATCCCTATTCAAATGGAAGCGAACAATGATTCAGCATATTCCTACTTAGGCTTAAGCACAATGGCCATATCTAGCAACATAGCTTAGCTAATCTGGCCATTATAATTAAACCTTAATACGTATGTACATCTCACTGCATAAGTGTATGCATAATTCCGTGCTTCCTTTGAATTTGCCAATATTCACCCGGCTATGTCCTGTAAACTGCTGCACGTTTAGAAGATTGACATACAGTTCGAAGTATAGAAATGAAGATGTCGAGTTTGATTTGGACTAAGGTGCAAGTTTATACTGTTCTGAACCTGTTTAATAAACATATTAAGGACACTCGTGTTGAACATGGTGCTTCTAGCAAACAAGTGTGTTCTATTATAATTTACATCATAAACTTTGAATAATAATCTGAATGGTTTAGCTTGTAAGCGTGGTTTATTATAAAGTAACGCAACAAAAACAATCGTCACCTTTTAGTCTGTAACATACGACCTTCGCTGTGTATATACCCCAGTGTGTTTGTGTTCAATATTTTGCACGTGTTTAAATTTTGACTATTGAGGGGTTCCCAGCCCCTCGCACCCGTCCAAAGACCTCGTGGGCCGCTGTGGTGGCTACGAGCCTCCCTCCGGGACATTTCTCACATCCACCACAGCGTTACCGTCCGACACCGTCAATGAAGGAAGGGGGATGTTTTTGCAAAACTTTACTCGTGGCAGGGGAATGGCAAAAAATAGGGAGTGCCTCCTTCTGAGAAACAAAAAACGAATGAAGGGGGCGTGGGAGCGTGGCGTAAGGTGTGGCAAGCAATAAGTCACAGGCGTCATTCGACTTGGGTCAATGACAGCAGCACACAAATGGTGGGTGGGGTCGTTTGGAATGATGTTGCATTGATGACATATGCAGTTCTCGACGTTGTATTTCATGATCTTAAAATTAAATTGTTTTTGGAATTTACAATCTGCATATCTAGCAACAGAGCTTCGCTAATCTTGCCATTGAGCTTAACCCTGAATACGTATATTCATGTCACCGCATAATTCGCATTCATTTGCTAATATTCACCCTGCAATGTGCTGCAAAATGCTGCCAGTTCAAAGGCGTTACCAGGGAAATGCAGACTGAAGAATTAAAATTGTGATTTGGACTTTGAGGTGCAAGTTTATACCGTGCTGACTTTGTTTTATAAATATATTGAAGTACTTGTGTTGATATGAGCGCGTCAGAACAATCAAGGTGATTTGTTTAATTTAATCCACGCAAATTATTACAATTGCTGCCATACACTTTTAATGATAATCGAAATGGTATAGCTTGTAAGCGTGTGTGTATTTACACTGCTGTGTATGTACACTTGTCTTTGACTCGTGTGTGTGTGTACAGGTGTTTGTTGTAAGCATTGTACAGTTAACGAACGCTCAGATATCTTTAAAAATCCGATGTTTCTTCATCTGCAAAACAATTATTAACGTTAATATTGCTGTGCATTCACACTCGCGTGTGTATGTACACTGCATTGTATGTCTATGTACACCACTGTATGGATATGGTAGCAATAACGTACGATCAGTCATCTTTAAAAACAAATCAGGTTTTATTAATCTGCAAGAAAACTCACATTAATACTCGTATCGAAATCTTTATTAATATTCGTTTGGTCAAACAGTTAGGAACGAGACAAATTATTTTATTTTCAGGAATATAATAGTTTAAAATCTTCTCAAAATCAAACACGCAAATGTGGATTCATCGTTCCCCATTAACATCCTTATCGATTGAAGTCAAAGGCATCAAACACAGGAACAACGAACCTGAAATCCACGTACATCCTGAAATCTATAATCTGCAGTAGTTTTTATTAAACAATTAAAATAAAGTTATGATCACAGTTATTCTCCAACTTTAGCTCAACAAGACCACTTAGCCACGAGAGTAAATTCAGGAATTGGACCACCTCACAACCACTGCGCTTCACACCACATCAACAAGTAATCCGATATGACTACAAGGCACCACTTTAACGTGACGAAGTCTAGAATGAACTTCAACACGCAAGTAGCTGTGAGACGATCACAACACATGGCACCTTCTACCATAAACACCACACATTTAACAGTATCGATGATACAACCACCAGACGAAGCATCACATCTATCGAAATATAAAATTGTCATCCTGAAATAAGTGAACACTTCTAGAACTTTAATGGAAGACTTTTTTTCCGAACACATTAAAGAGCATTCACAACATCACACTAGCTTGGAGCGCTGGAAATCACGCAAATAATAACTTGTACCTCATTGATTGATCTAACAGAGACACAAACATGCATATTCCAGGACTTCAAGAGTTAACAGAAGTACGCAATACTTTAACTCTCCAGCCATCATCATCATCACCAACCATCAAAATCACTATCCATCACCATTATAAACACCCATTATCATCAACCACCTATCAACACCAACACCCATCATCACCAACACCCATCACCATCAGCACCCATCATCACCACCCCTCATCACAGATTTTCATCATAAGCCATCATCACCACCACCCATCATAAATTAACACAGACAGCTACACACATAGATATGTAAACTGACACAAACATAACAGACACACAAATAAACAATCTCTTTAACGACTTAATAATAACAAAGTCCATATCACCCGTGCCAGGCTAGGTGCACACAGACAAATCCATTGCACAATAATTTACATGTAACTCAAATTCACACTTAGTACTACCACCTCACTCACTTAAACATAACTACATAGATTAAGAAACCATGAATTTAATAGTAAATAAACCAATAAGATGGTGTTTATACGCTTGCAATTTAATGAATGAAATACAAGTTCATAATTCAAATTATACAAAAATTAACCCGTAAACACTAAGTTTTTTACTATAAATCCTTTATATGCGTGTTCAATGGGCCACAACCCAGCCCACATTGGTCTTTGAAACGGGCGGCGAGAGTCCTCTCGTCCTCTGGCTTGAGATGGCTGCCACCTATGGGTCAGATGATTGCCTGCCACCATTAAGCAATTGGTAATTAAATATACTTTTTTTTAACCTAAAAAGTGTAACATTTTGGGGGAAAAATTTCACCGAAAATAAAATGTCACGCACAACGAGTCTGTGTGCAAAATGTCAGCTCGATTGGATCACGGGAAGTGGGTTAAAAAATCGACCGAAAGATTTGCACGGTCGTAAGCGCGCAAGCAAGCAAGCAAAGTGAACTTAATATAAAGGATTTAAAAATAAAACAGAATGAATATGAAGCCTGAGGCCGAGGTGTATGGCAGGCCTAACGGCCAGGCCTCCTTCTGTCCTCGTCGCAGGAATGGCGACATCAAAGAGCACAAAGCAAGGGGGCAAATGTTTAATTTCTGTAGCGTAATTTTGACTAATTAGAGACTACAAACACTATGTACACGATGTACACACAGCTACACAATGCACACACACACACACTCGCCACACTTTCTCGACAAAACACGAACTGCACACTCTCACTCTGTCACACTCTCTCTTTCTCACTAACTCACTGTCTCTCACTAACTCACTGTCTCTCACTAACTCACTGTCTCTCAATAACTCACTGTCTCATTCTATCACACTCACTGACTCACTCTGCCACACTCAAGCTCTAACGCACTCAATCTCACACCCACTCACATTCATTCACACCCACTCACTCAAACTCTCATCCACTTATTCACTCACACCCACTCACTCAATATCTCACCCACTCACCCACTCACCCAATCTCTCACCCACTCACCCAATCACTCACTAAATCTCTCACCCACTCACCCATTCACTCAATCTCTCACTCATTCACTCACTCAATCTCTAACCCACTCACCCAACCTCTCACCCACCCACCCATTCACTCACCCATTCACCCACTCACCCATTCACTCACCCTCGCTGTGTAGACCACGGAGTCTGAAGTCGAACCCAGGCCCCTGCTGTTTCCGGTCCCGCGCACAACCAGCACTGCACCACGTGATGCGCCAGCCGGCCTCGTGGAGGGGCGGAGCCTCGCGCTAGTGACGTCACCTCTGTGTACCGCACAGATGAGAAGTACTTCCGAGACTATCTCCTCAAGAAGCGCCTCATTAAAGTGAAGTACTTCATTGATGAGACGCATCATCTCGAGATGAAGTGTCCTGAGGAGAAGAATCTGGAGGAGGAGGAGAAGTGTCTCGCCAACGTGAAACGCGTCGAGGAGGAGAAGCGCCTTGAGCAGGAGCAGCGCCTTGCCAGCATTGCAACCATCACCACCACCGCTACCGCCGGCAACTCCACCCCCACCCCTGCCACCACCACCGCCACCACCGCCACCACCACCACTGCCACAGCCACCACCGCCACCACCGCCGCCACCACTGCCACCACCACCCCCACTGCCACTGATGCTGTTGCCGCCACTGCCACAAAACCCGCCGCCACCACCACCGCCACCACCGCCACGACTGCCGTCACCACCGCCACCACAGCCACCACCGCCAACGTCACAACTGCCGCCACCGCATCCACCGCCACCACCGCCCATGCCACTGACGCTGTTGCCGCCACTGCCACAAAACCCGCCGCCACCACTGCCACCTCCACCACTGCCATCACCACCACCGCCGCCACCACATACAGTTCGAAGTATAGAAATGAAGATGTCGAGTTTGATTTGGACTAAGGTTGCAAGTTTATACTGTTCTGAACCTGTTTAATAAACATATTAAGGACAACTCGTGTTGAACATGGTGCTTCTAGCAAACAAGTGTGTTCTATTATAATTTACATCATAAACTTTGAATAATATCTGAATGGTTTAGCTTGTAAGCGTGGTTTATTATAAAGTAACGGCAACAAAAACAATCGTCACCTTTTAGTCTGTAACATACGACCTTCGCTGTGTATATACCCCAGTGTGTTTGTGTTCAATATTTTGCACGTGTTTAAATTTTGACTATTGAGGGGGTTCCCCAGCCCCTCGCACCCGTCCAAAAGACCTCGTGGGCCGCTGTGGTGGCTACGAGCCTCCCTCCGGGACATTTCTCACATCCACCACAGCGTTACCGTCCGACACCGTCAATGAAGGAAGGGGGATGTTTTTTGCAAAACTTTACTCGTGGCAGGGGAATGGCAAAAATAGGGAGTGCCTCCTTCTGAGAAACAAAAAACGAATGAAGGGGGCGTGGGAGCGTGGCGTAAGGTGTGGCAAGCAATAAGTCACAGGCGTCATTCGACTTGGGTCAATGACAGCAGCACACAAATGGTGGGTGGGGTCGTTTGGAATGATGTTGCATTGATGACATATGCAGTTCTCGACGTTGTATTTCATGATCTTAAAATTAAATTGTTTTTGGAATTTACAATCTGCATATCTAGCAACAGAGCTTCGCTAATCTTGCCATTGAGCTTAACCCTGAATACGTATATTCATGTCACCGCATAATTCGCATTCATTTGCTAATATTCACCCTGCAATGTGCTGCAAAATGCTGCCAGTTCAAAGGCGTTACCAGGGAAATGCAGACTGAAGAATTAAAATTGTGATTTGGACTTTGAGGTGCAAGTTTATACCGTGCTGACTTTGTTTTATAAATATATTGAAGTACTTGTGTTGATATGAGCGCGTCAGAACAATCAAGGTGATTTGTTTAATTTAATCCACGCAAATTATTACAATTGCTGCCATACACTTTTAATGATAATCGAAATGGTATAGCTTGTAAGCGTGTGTGTATTTACACTGCTGTGTATGTACACTTGTCTTTGACTCGTGTGTGTGTGTACAGGTGTTTGTTGTAAGCATTGTACAGTTAACGAACGCTCAGATATCTTTAAAAATCCGATGTTTCTTCATCTGCAAAACAATTATTAACGTTAATATTGCTGTGCATTCACACTCGCGTGTGTATGTACACTGCATTGTATGTCTATGTACACCACTGTATGGATATGGTAGCAATAACGTACGATCAGTCATCTTTAAAAACAAATCAGGTTTTTATTAATCTGCAAGAAAACTCACATTAATACTCGTATCGAAATCTTTATTAATATTCGTTTGGTCAAACAGTTAAGGAACGAGACAAATTATTTTATTTTCAGGAATATAATAGTTTTAAAATCTTCTCAAAAATCAAACACGCAAATGTGGATTCATCGTTCCCCATTAACATCCTTATCGATTGAAGTCAAAGGCATCAAACACAGGAACAACGAACCTGAAATCCACGTACATCCTGAAATCTATAATCTGCAGTAGTTTTTATTAAACAATTAAAATAAAGTTATGATCACAGTTATTCTCCAACTTTAGCTCAACAAGACCACTTAGCCACGAGAGTAAATTCAGGAATTGGACCACCTCACAACCACTGCGGCGCTTCACACCACATCAACAAGTATCCGATATGACTACAAGGCACCACTTTAACGTGACGAAGTCTAGAATGAACTTCAACACGCAAGTAGCTGTGAGACGATCACAACACATGGCACCTTCTACCATAAACACCACACATTTAACAGTATCGATGATACAACCACCAGACGAAGCATCACATCTATCGAAATATAAAATTGTCATCCTGAAATAAGTGAACACTTCTAGAACTTTAATGGAAGACTTTTTTTCCGAACACATTAAAGAGCATTCACAACATCACACTAGGCTTGGAGCGCTGGAAATCACGCAAATAATAACTTGTACCTCATTGATTGATCTAACAGAGACACAAACATGCATATTCCAGGACTTCAAGAGTTAACAGAAGTACGCAATACTTTAACTCTCCAGCCATCATCATCATCACCAACCATCAAATCACTATCCATCACCATTATAAACACCCATTATCATCAACCACCTATCAACACCAACACCCATCATCACCAACACCCATCACCATCAGCACCCATCATCACCACCCCTCATCACAGATTTTCATCATAAGCCATCATCACCACCACCCATCATAAATTAACACAGACAGCTACACACATAGATATGTAAACTGACACAAACATAACAGACACACAAATAAACAATCTCTTTAACGACTTAATAATAACAAAGTCCATATCAACCCGTGCCAGGCTAGGTGCACACAGACAAATCCATTGCACAATAATTTACATGTAACTCAAATTCACACTTAGTACTACCAACCTCACTCACTTAAACATAACTACATAGATTAAGAAAACCATGAATTGAATAGTAAATAAACCATAAGATGGTGTTTATACGCTTGCCAATTTAATGAATGAAATACAAGTTCATAATTCAAATTATACAAAAATTAACCCGTAAACACTAATGTTTTTACTATAAATCCTTTATAGTGCGTGTTCAATGGGCCACAACCCCAGCCCACATTGGTCTTTGAAACGGGCTGGCGAGAGTCCTCTAGTCCTACTGGCTTGAGAGGCTGCCACCTAGGGGTCAGATGATTGCCTGCCACCATTAAGCAATTGGTAATTAAATATACTTTTTTTTTAAACCTAAAAATTGGTACACATTTTGGGGGAAAAATTCACGAAAATAAAATGTCACGCACAACGAGTCTGTGTGCAAAATGTCAGCTCTATTGGATCACGGGAAGTGGGTTAAAAAATCTACCGAAAGATTTGCACGGTCGTAAGCGCGCAAGCAAGCAATGCAAAGTGAACTTAATATAAAGGATTAAAAATAAAACAGAATGAATATGAAGCCTGAGGCCGAGGTGTATGGCAGGCCTAACGGCCAGGCCTCCCTTCTGTCCTCGTCGCAGGAATGGCGACATCAAAGAGCACAAAGCAAGGGGGCAAATAGTTAATTTCTGTCGGTAGCTAATTTTGACTAATTAGAGACTACAAACACTATGTACACGATGTACACACAGCTACACAATGCACACACACACACTCGCCACTTCTCGACAAAACACGAAACTGCACACTCTCACTCTGTCAC
>NW_026892130.1:0-28105 GCF_015708825.2 Lethenteron reissneri
CGCTAATCGGAGATGCGGGGGGGGGGACAGACAAACAAACGAACACAAACAGCAGCGATATACACGAAATGAAATTTCAATCGAGATTTCAAAGTGCACAGCTACGGTGGCTTCTAAATGTCCCATCGCCCCCCCACCCCCCCCCCCCCCACGGCGTCCAGTCAACAAGTACTGCCACGTGGGAGGTCACCAGGCGTCCTGTCTCCGCCATACTGGTCCCCGGCATAGTAACGCGGAGTGTCCACCACTGGCTCAGCGGGGCCGCCGACACAGCCAAAGTCGGAGAGACGTGGGCGGGAGGCAAACAAAAAGAAACCAACACCCGCGTCGTGGTTCCGGTGAGGTCCCCGTTCCGTTCCTGGCCTCGCACGCGGCGCGCCGCGGGTACAACCTCCTCGCAAGCGCCTCGTGGCAATTCCCGCAGCGGCTCATTGACGACGTCGCAACGTTCGAGAGGTCAGACTCTTAGGTTTTTTAGGTAAAGTCACGTAGGTAAACATTTTTTTACTAAAAGTGATAATAAAAATAAAGTAAAAAATACATTTTTAATTTTATTTTTTTTAAAAAAAATAATAGAAATAAAAATAATAAAAAATTATTGGTTATTTCGGTAAAGTCACGTAGAAGGGAAATAATAAAATAATAAAAAAAATCTTATAAATAATTCTCACGACGTTTTATTATTTTATTATTTCCCTTCTACGTTACTTTACCGAAAGAACCAGGAAGATGAATCCCTGCAGTCACGAAAACTTTAAATGGAAAAAAATATTATTTTATTTCTGTTATTACTTTTAGTAATTTTTTCTTTTATTATTTTACCTACGTGACTTTACTGAAAAAACCTAAGAGTATGAATCCTTGCAGTCACGAAAGCTTCCAATCTAGAATTCGAGAGGTCCTCAAACGCCTTCCCTTTAGTTTCCCGATGCGTAGCAAGGGAACCCGCTCTTCGTCCGTCTCCCCCCTTCTCCCTCTTTGATATCTCGCCCGGGTCCCTTTCATTTGCAGAGCTTTCAGCTCGCGAGCAGCAGCAGCAGCGGCGGTGGCGGCCGAACAGTTACCCGGGGCCTCTCCCTGAGCCTCACAACTCGGTTCGGAGCCGACGTCCCGCGTCCACGTGCGTTTGAAGTTGGAGCCAGAGCTGCCTGCCACGGCGCGAGCCGGTCGGTCGGGCATCTGTTGAAGCCGCCACTGTCACCGCGGCGCGACGATGGGACATTTAGCTTTGTGTGCGCGCGCGCGTATTCGTGTGTGTGTGTAATATACATTTTCTTATGCTTTTTTCGGTAAAGTCACGTAGGTAAAAAATAAATAATAAAAGATAAATAATAAAAATATAGAAGAAATAATATAAATAAAATAAAAATCACGACGTTTCGGAGGCAACACGAGCTTCCGTCTTCAGGTGGAACCGTCCACAGCACGATTGCTGTATCAGCAATCTGTATCAGCAATCGTGCTACAGCAATCTGTATCAGCAAATCGTGTCTACAGCAATCGTGCTACAGCAATCTTGATACAGCAATCGTGCTGTGACGGTTCCACCTGAAGACGGAAGCTTGTTGTTGCCTCCGAAACGTCGTGATTTAATTGATTATTTCTATTATTTTTTCTATTATTTTTATTATTTTAGCTTTGATTATTCACTTTATACCTACGTGACTTTACCGAAAAAACCTGCGAGTATGAACCCTGCCAGTCACGAAAGCTTCAAAGCTAGAATTAAGTATACATTTCTCGTTGCGGGGAGGGGGGGGGCAGGACACGGTTCTGAATAGCGGATGAGGTCAATATGAACATCCGTGCATTGTCCAACGATCGCGGGAAATGAGTGGATGAGATCTTGGTTCTGAATTCGAGGCGGGATTCACCCAGCGTTTATGGCGATCCTACCGGTACATTCCAACGCGACGTCTGTGACTCGATGTGGAGAGAGATGAGACTCGATATGTGGATCATCGCACTCTCATCGCACGACCACAAAAGCCGCGTGGGTATCGGCGGAAATGGCTCTCAGCCGCTCCGCAGTCCATCTCGTTTGCAAAATACGAGTTCGAAAGATGTTGGTTCATTGAAAATATGCGTGAAGGTGGCTAGGAGATGCTAACTACCTCGCCTAGTACGCAGGAGGTCGTGGGTTCGATCCCGACCCTGACGCCTGCTGCTGTATATTTGGAGTTAGCGTCTCTCTCTCTCTCTTATCATCATCACCGTGGCTAGGGTATGCTAACTACCTCGCCTGGTATACAGGAGGTCGCGGTTTCGATCCCGACCCTGACGCCTGCTGCTGTATATCTGGTGTTCCGCGTGTCTCTCTCCCCCATGGTCGCGTGGATTTTTCCTCCGGGTCCTTCCGTTTTTTTTCTCTCTCCGTATTGGGAATCAACATCGCGCGTTTCGAATTGATTTCGTTGCTATGAATGTCCGCGTGATGAGCCACTTCGTTGGGCTTTCATTTGTGGCCAGGTCGTTTCTGGAGAGAGTCTAACACGTGGGCTTTCGCGACCAATATTATACACAATCAATGTTATTTCGGGTTTCATCGCGTAAATATAAATGCGTCCTTCAGCCCACCACATATCGACACAGCACATTCGTAGGGCGTGTCACGTGAACACAACGTGTCAGGCAAATATCCTGACGAAGCTGGCTGCAATCAACAACGAAACGACGTAGGGACGAGCTGGCTGCTTCACGCGTGTCCGAAAAATAACCTCCATCGCGTTGGAGATACTTTTCGATTTAAAGCTTTCGTGACTGCAGGGATTCATCTTCTTGGTTCTTTCGGTAAAGTCATGTAGAAGGGAAGTAATACAAAAAAATTATCACGACGTTTCGGCCACAACGCAAGGACGGCTGCTTGCGTTGTGGCCGAAATGTCGTGAGAATTATTTTATTATGTTTATTTTTATAATTGTATTACTTCCCTTCTACGTGACTTTACCGAAAGAACCAATAAGTTGGAGATACTTGTTTGCATTAATGTGGAGAGAGATTTTCGAGAGAGAAAACAGAAGTGCCTAAGATGTGCGAAGTCAGACGGATGGCTTCTTGTCAGCCCACCCGCAAAAACCTGCTTCCCCTGACCTCAAAGGACGTCTCCCGCTCTGGCCGAAGAACAGAGCCAACGTCGAAACGAAACGGTTGAGAATGTCAACACCGGCATGTGGCACCGAGGACGATGTGTACGAGCCCCGACACACCTGGGAAGGGGCGTAGCATGCAGGGGGACACGTGGCCGTCACGACGTCAGAGCGCACGGCAGCAGAGTTAACACGAGGAGGAAGAGGAGGGGGGGTCAGAGAATGAGACGAGGTGAGACGGTGAATGGGGCTGGGTGTTGAGTGGAGGGGGACAAGAGATGGTGCAGAGACTTTTAATTTTACTTTTAAACAACTTTTATTGCCGCCGCGCCAGCAACAGCACTGGAGGCGATTCCAGTACGAAATACACAAAGTCACCAGCAACACAAATACAACAAACGCTACAAATACACGCGCTGTGGCGCTAAATGCACCGCGCACAACACGAAAGAAAAGTCACGTGGTGGCTGTGGTGGTCATCGCGCACACCACGGTGACGAGCGAGCGCTTCAGAAGGTGAACACCACGAGGGTGCCGTCCACGCTGGTACAGAGGGGCTTGTCCGCCCCCCCCAGGGTTCGAAGAAGACGCGCTGCACATCACCGTGTGTGGTACATGGCGTGCTCCAGCCGGAGCCTTGAGCAGGCCCCTGAACACTGGAAGCGCAGAGCAGCCGTCAGTGTCACCTTGCAGCATCCTCTTCCTCGTTCTGTAACACTGCCATCTTGAACTTCTTTCGCACCGTACGTAGCTAACCGTGCTAAACAGAGGTGCGGTGGAAGGACAAGAAACTAAACACAAACGCAATCCTAAACAAAAGGAGTTTTCAATCTAGATGATGATTTAAAAAGTGGATCGCTCCAGTGGCTTCCTATTAACGGACGGAAGAGCGTTCCAGACGGCCGCAGGAGCTCATCGAAAGCTCGCGATGCGAGGATGAGCGTGTGTAGGTGTAGTGTGTGTAGGGTGTAGTGTGTGTAGTGTAGTGTGTGTGTAGTGTGTAGTGTAGTGTGTGTAGGGTGTTGTGTGTGTAGTGTGTGTAGGGTGTTGTGTGTGTAGTGTGTGTAGTGTGTGTGTAGTGTGTGTAGTATGTAGTGTGTGTGTGTAGTGTGTGTGTAGTGGGTGTGTAGTGTGTGTAGTGTGTGTAGTGTGCAGTGTAGTGTGTGTAGTGTGTGCAGTGTAGTGTGTGTGTCGTGTGTAAGGTGTAGTGTGTGTAGGGTGTTGTGTGTGTGTAGAGTGTGTAGGGTGTAGTGTGTGTGTAATGTGTGTGTAGTGTGTGTAGTGTGTGTAGGGTGTAGTGTGTGTAGTGTATGTGTAGTGTGTGTAGGGTGTTGTGTGTGTAGTGTGTGTAGGGTGTTGTGTGTGTAGTGTTTGTAGTGTGTGTGTGTAGTGTGTGTAGGGTGTAGTGTGTGTATGTGTAGTGTGTGTAGGGTAGTGCTGTGTGTAGTGTGTGTAGTGTGTGTGTCGTGTGTGTGTAGTGTAGTGGTGTGTAGGTGTTGTGTAGTGTGTGCTGTAGTGTAGTGTGTGTGTGTCGTGTGTGTAGGGTGTAGTGTGTGTGTATGTGTTGTAGTGCTGTGTAGTGTGTGTGTAGGGTGTGTGTGTAGGGTGTGTGTGTAGAGTGTGTAGTGTGTGTGTGTGTAGTGCTGTGTGTAGGGTGTGTGTGTCAGTGTGTGTGTAGTGTAGTGTGTGTGTAAGTGCTGTGTGGAGTATGTGTAGTTGTGTGTGTGTGTAGTGTGTGTGTGTGTAGTGTGTGTGTAGGTGTGTCTCTGTGTGTAGGGTGTGTAGTGTGTGTGTAGTGTGTTGTAGGGTGTTGTGTGTGTGTAGTGTGGGTGTGGTAGTGTGTGCGTGTGTGTAGTGTGTGTGTAGTGTGGTAGTGTGTGTGTAGTGTGTGTGTGTGTAGTGTGTAGTGTTGTAGGGTGGTAGTGTGTGTGTAGTGTTGTGTGTGTAGTGTGTGTGTAGTGTGTTGTAGTGTAGTGTGGTGTAGGTTAGTGTTGGTATTGTAGTGTGTGTCTTGTGTGTAGTGTAGTTTTTTTTTTTTTTTTTTTTTTTTTCGTGTGTGTAGTGTGTGCTGTGTGTAGTATGTGTTATGTTGGTAGTGTGTGTAGGGTGTTGTGTATGTAGTGTGGTGTGTGTAGTGTGTGTAGGTTAGTGTGTGTGTAGTGTGTGTGTAGTGGTGTGTGTAGTGTGTGTAGTTGTAGTGTGTGTAGTGTAGTGGTTGTAGTGTGTATAGTGTGTGTGTGTGTAGTGTGTGTGTAGTGTGTAGTGTGTGTAGTGTGTAGGGTGTTGGGTGTAGGGTGTGTGTGTGTGTGTAGTGTTTTGTAGGGTGTGTGTAGTGTGTGTAGGGTTGTTGTGTGTGTGTAGTGTGTGTGTGTAGTGTGAGTGTAGTGTAGTGTGTGTAGTGTATGTGTAGTGTGTGTAGGGTGTTGTGTGTGGTGTAGTGTAGTGTGTGTGTAGGGTGTTGTGTAGTGTAGTGTGTGTGTAGTGTGTCTGTGTATGGTGTAGTGTGTGTGTGTAGTGTGTGTGTAGTGTGTGTAGTGTGTAGTGTAGTGTGTAGTGGTGTAGGGTGTTGTGTTGTGTAGTGTGTGTAGTGTAGTGTGTAGTGTGTGTGTAGTGTGTGTGTGTAGTGTGTGTGTAGGGTGTGTAGGGTGTTGTGTGTGTAGTGTGGTGTGTGTAGTCTAGTGTGTTGTGTGTGTGTAGTGTGTGTGTAGTGCGTGTGTCGTGTGTGTAGGGGTGTGTGTGTATTGTGTGTAGTGTGTGTAGGGTGTGTAGTGTGTGTGTAGTGTGTGTGTAGTGTCGTGTGTGTGTAATGTGTGTAGTGTGTGTGTGTAGTGTGTGTAGTGTGTGTGTGTGTAGTGTAGGGTGTGTGTGTGTGTAGTGTGTGTGTAGGGTGTGCTGTGTGTGTAGGGTGTGTGTGTAGGGTGTGTGTAGTGTAGTGTGTGTAGGGTGTAGTGTGTGTAGTGTGTGTGTAGGGTGTAGGTTGTAGTCTGTGTAGGTGTAGTGTGTAGTGTAGTGTAGTGTGTAGTGTAGGTGTGTGTGTGTAGGGTGTGTGGTGTAGTGTGTAGTGTAGTGTGTAGTGTGTAGTGTAGTGTGTGTAGTGTAGTGTGTGTAGGGTGTTGTGTGTGTAGTGTGTGTGTAGTGTAGTGTGTGTAGTGTAGTGTGTGTAGTGTGTGTAGTGTAGTGTGTGTAGTGTAGTGTGTGTAGTGTGTAGTGTTTGTAGGGTGTTGTGTGTGTGTGTAGTGTGTGTTTAGGGTGTTGTGTGTGTGTAGTGTGTGTGTAGGGTGTGTGTGTGTGTAGTGTAGTGTGTGTAGGGTGTAGTGTCTGTGTAGTGTGTGTGTGTAGTGTGTGTAGGGTGTGTGTAGTGTGTGTGTAGCGTGTGTGTAGTGTAGTGTGTGTAGGGTGTAGTGTGTGTGTAGTGTGTGTGTGTAGTGTGTGTGTGTGTAGTGTGTGTGTAGTCTAGTGTGTAGTGTGTGTAGTGTGTGTGTAGTGTGTGTGTAGTGTGTGTGTGTGTAGTGTGTGTAGTGTGTGTGTGTAGGTGTGTGTGTAGTGTAGTGTGAGTAGTGTAGTGTGTGTGTAGTGTGTGTGTAGTGTGTGTAGTGTGTGTAGTGTGTGTGTAGTGTGTAGTGTGTGTGTAGTGTGTGTGTAGGGTGTGTAGTTTAGTGTGTAGGGTGTGTGTAGTGTGTGTGTAGTGTGAGTGTAGTGTAGTGTGTGTGTAGTGTAGTGTGTAGTGTAGTGTGTAGTGTAGTGTGTGTGTGTAGGGTGTGTGTAGTGTAGTGTGTGTAGTGTGTGTAGGGTGTAGTGTGTGTAGTGTGTAGTGTAGTGTGTGTAGTGTGTAGTGTGTGTAGTGTGTGTAGGGTGTAGTGTGTGTAGTGTGTAGTGTGTGTAGTGTGTATAGTGTGTAGTGTGTGTAGTGTGTGTAGTGTGTGTGTAGTGTGTGTGTGTAGTGTGTAGTGTGAGTGTAGTGTAGTGTGTGTAGTGTGTGTAGTGTGTGTAGTGTGTGTGTGTAGTGTGTAGTGTGAGTGTAGTGTAGTGTGTGGAGTGTGTGTGTAGTGTGTGTGTATAGTGTGTAGTGTGAGTGTAGTGTAGGTGTGTATGTGTGTGTAGGGTGTAGGGCAGGGGTCCTCAAACTACGGCCCGCGGGCCACATGCGGCCCGCGAGGACATTTATCCGGCCCGCCGGGTGTTTTTGCCGCCGCTGCCTGTCTGTCACTTTTTTTCTACATGAGAAGGACGGTCATTGGTGGAAGAGGGAGAGGGGGCGGAGTTTCCCCCCAATCAGACTGCATTGATGGGCAGTGCAGTCTGTATGTCTCTGTGTGGGCAAAGTTATTGCTGGTATATTGTTTTTGTAGCACTATATATTGGTATTTTACTAATAGCAATCTTGACTCCCTAGGAAACAATGATGTCAAGAAAGAGAAAAATTGACTCGGAGTGTAGGATATTCAAAGAACAGTGGACTTATGATTACTTCTTCATGCAGTACAAGGAAAGAGCTGTGTCTGATATGCCAGAATATAGTGTCTGTGTTCAAAGAATACAATTTACGTCGACACTATGAAACTCAACATAAAGATAAATATGATTGTTTGGTCGGAGAAGTGAGAAAAGATAAAATATTAAAACTGAAAAATACATTAACAACTCAGTAAAATACTTTTGTGAAGCAGAAGCAGATAAATATTTCATCACTGCGAGCAAGTTTTCAAGTTGCCAAGCTAATAGCGTGCACTGGCAGACCATTCGTGGAGGGAGAATTTATTAAAGAATGCCTTCTTTCTGTTGCCAAAGAGATGTGTCTAGAGAAGGCCGATTTATTTAGTACAGTGAGTCTTTCAGGACCTACAATTACACGGAGGATTGAAGAAATGGGAGACAATTTGCATCAGCATTTGCAAAACTCCACAAAAAAACTTTCCTATTTTTCCTTGGCACTCGACGAAAGCAATAATGTTCGTGATTCTGCACAACTTCTAATTTTATTCGTGGGACGAATGACTATTTCGAAGTCACAGAAGAGCTTGCTGCACTGCAAAGCATCAAAGGAACATCTACAGGAGAGGGTATCTTTCGATTTAAAGCTTTCGTGACTGCAGGGATTCATCTTCTTGGTTCTTTCGGTAAAGTCACATAGAAGGGAAATAATAAAATAATAAAACATAATAAAATAATTCTCACGACGTTTCGGCCACAACACAAGCAGCCGTCCTCAGGTGAAAACCAGGTCTGTCGGGGAGACAGCGTCTGAATGAAACAGCACACGAGCTTGGAGCATATATAAGTTGGGTTGGAAACGGGGGGAAAGAGCGCCTTGACAAAATAATTTGCATATCAAGAGGCATTTAGCATATTTATGGGAAATGCAGGAATGTGATTAGTACTATATATGCCCGTGCTGCATATGTAGTACTAATAACATTCCTGCATTTCCCATAAATATGCTAAATTCCTCTTGATATGCAAATTATTTTATTATGTTTTATTTTGATTATTTTATTACTTCCCTTCTACGTGACTTTACCGAAAGAACCAAGAAGAGAGGGTATCTATGAAAAGGTTTGCCAAACTGTGAATAGTTTGGAGCTGAACTGGGCTAAACTAGCCAGTGTGACAACTGATGGTGCTCCTAGCATGGTGGGGTCTAAGAAAGGAATAATTGCTAGCATTAACCAAGAGATGGACAAACATAACCATTCTCATCCAATAGCCATACACTGCCTCATCCACCAACAAGCGCTGTGTAGTAAATCACTGAAGTGGGACTCTGTTATGAAAATTGTGGTATCTTGTGTTAACTTCATTAGAGCTCATGCACTAAACCACAGACAATTTCAGGAATTTCTGTCTGAGCTAAATGTTGACTATGAAGATGTTTTGTATCACATAGAAGTCCGTTGGCTGAGTCGAGGGAGAGTTTTGAAACGTTTCTATGACTTACTTCCACAGATTACAGCTTTTCTGCTTTAAAAAAACAAAGAAGTACCAGAGCTCAATGATGCAGAATAAAAATGGCACATTGCCTTTCTGACAGATGTAACAGAGCTACTCAACAGTTTCAATGTGCAACTTCAAGGAAAGGGGAAGCTCATCTGTGATATGCAATCACATGTCAAAGCATTTGAAGTAAAATTAGGCCTCCTCATCAAACAAGTGAAGGAGGAAAACTTCTGCCATCTCCCCACAACTCAAAATCTGTTAGCGGAAAAACCATTGGTTGCATTCCCAAACAAAACATGTGTGGATTCACTGGAAAAATTGCAAAAGGAGTTCCAATTTGGATTTAAAGAGCTTCATCTCCATGAACAGGACATAAGCTTTTCCGTAATCCATTTTTTATTGACATTGAAAATGTGGATACAATTTACCAAATGGAACTGGCTGAACTGCAGAATTGTGACTCTCTGAAAGACGCATTCATGTCAAGCAGCCTTCATAATTTCTATGCATCTCTCCCCTCTGAGACATATCCTCATCTCAGGAACCATGCACTCAAAATGGCAACCATCTTTGGCAGCACTTATGTCTGTGAACAGACTTTTTCCAGAATTAAACATTTGAAATCTCCAACCAGATCTAGACTAACGGATGCACACTTGCATCACTTGTTACGACTAGCAGTGACAAATATGGAACCGGACATTGACCATCTCATTAGCCAAAAGCAGGCCCATAGTTCCCATTGAAATACTGGCAAGTTTGTTGATTTAACTTTACTTGTTCTTCATTTTAAATATTGTATTTGTTCCCGTTTTGTTTCTTCACTTCAAAATAAGATATATGCAGTGCGCATAGGAATTTGTTCATAGTTTTTTTTTACTATAGTCCGGCCCTCCAACGGTCTGAGGGACAGTGAACTGGCCCCCTGTTTAAAAAGTTTGAGGACCCCTGGTGTAGGGTGTAGTGTGTGTGTAGTGTGTGTGTGTAGTGTGTGTGTAGGGTGTAGTGTGTGTAGGGTGTAGGGTGTAGTGTGTGTGTGTAGTGTGTGTGTAGTGTGTGTAGTGTGTGTGTAGTGTGTGTGTGTAGTGTAGTCGTGGTGTAGTGTGTGTGTAGTGTGTGTAGTGTGTGTAGTGTAGTGTGTGTGTAGTGTGTGTAGTGTGTGTGTGTCGGGTTTGTGTGTAGTGTGTGTGTTGTGTGTGTGTGGGTGTAGTGTGTGTGTAGTGTGTGTAGTGGGTGTGTGTGTAGGGTGTGTGTGTGTAGTGTGTGTGTATAGTGTGTGTAGTGTGTGTGTAGGGTGTGTGTGTGTAGTGTGTGTGTAGTGTGTGTGTAGTGTAGTAGTGGTGTAGTGTGTGTGTAGTGTAGTAGTGGTGTAGTGTGTGTGTAGTGTGAGTGTAGTTTAGTGTGTAGTGTGTGTAGTGTGTGTGTAGTGTGTGTAGGGTGTTGTGTGTGTAGTGTGTGTGTAGTGTGTGTAGTGTGTGTGTAGGGTGTGTGTAGTGTGTGTAGTGTGTGTGTAGTGTGTAGGGTGTTGTGTGTTGGAGTGGGCAGGGTGATTTCTGGTCGCGCACGAGGCCCCTGGGGCTGTCAGGCGGCGCGCGCGACCCTCATTAGCGCGCGCCCGCGTGGCAGAGACAAAGACAAAGGCACCCACACCCCCGTGTAGCCTTCACAGACTTTCGGGGCAAGTGCTGTCAGTGGCGAGTCGCGGCACCTACGAAGGCTGCCGGCACTGTGGCACACGAGGGGGAGCGATGGCCAGCACCACGCCCGGCCGCCTTTGTCTCTCAGCCCAGTGGCGATGTTCACGACACGCCCCACGAGGTGTTCGTTTGAGGCTGAGTCGACCTAGGGGAGGCCCAGGACCGGTTCAGATAATCGTCACTGGGTGTTGGTGGCCGTGAGCAGGAATCGAACTCGGGTGCCGAGCGCAGCGTAGCGCTCACCGCTCCCCACACACGCACAGACAAAGGTCACCCGCATAGCCGTTACAGACTGTTGGGGCCAAGTGCAGTTAGCGAACACCTATGTGCGTGTGCGTGTGTGTGCACATGCACACCTATGTGCGTGTGTGCGCATATCTGCACATGCGCGCACACGTACACGCACACATTCAAGCGCACGCACACATGCACACACACAACAACAACCGCCATTCGCCACTAAGTGGCGGTGACGTCACCACGACGCTTGTGCCAGGCCATGTGCACCTTTAGGCCACGTGAAGTGTCGAACGCCCGCTGGCAGGAGGTCACGGGACAGACCCAGCAGGTGCCATGGGTCGACTGACTGAGATGACCGAGATGACTGGCTGATGCACCACCTGAGCCCCCTACTGTATGAACTTGCTGTGCTTTAGCCACCCGGCGCTCCGGCCGTTGTTGTGAGCGTCGCTCCTCCGCCTTGGAGGGCGACTGCCTCCAACTGCCCAGTAGCGTCCTTCACGAGCCTCCTCCACAGAGGCCTATCTTGACACCGCTGGTAACAGTCATCGGCAAGTCCACTCAGCTCCACGTCCTCCTGTACCACATCACTCCATCTCTTCTCTAGCCCGTGCCGCGCCAGTTTAGCCCCTCGATCCGGCCGAACAAAAGCTGTTTAGGCATGCGGTGGCTGGGCATGCGGGCTACATGACCCAGCCAACGCAGCCTTGCCTGTCGGAGGAGCTCAACGATGGGACTTTGCCCAGATCTTTCAAAGATTTGTGAGCTCCTAACACAATCCAGCCTGGTTAAACCCAGGATTGATCGTAGGCAGGCCAGCCTAAATGTTTCCAACCGGCGAAGATGCTCCATTAGGGGGGGTCCACGTTTCGCAAGCGTAGAGAAGGGAGGAAATGACTGTGGCCGAGAAGACCTGAAGCTTCATGCGGAGCGACAGACCAGGTAGCTTCCACACAGCGCTACGCAACAGATGAAAATATATTTCCGCTCGACTGATTCGGAGCGAGACCTATTCTGTTAAACTGGAGCCGGTCATAAGCACACTGCCCGGGTATGGGAAACTCTCCACTCTCTCCACTACTGCCCTATCACCGATTGGGAGTTGTGGGGGTGGAGTGTCCGATGGTACAAAATATCCAGGCAGGTGCTTAGTTTTGGTGGGGCTGATGGTAAGGCCCCACTTCTTAGTGGCACGCTCCAGTCTCAGCAGCAGCGTCTCCAACGTCTCTTCTGAATGAGCAGCTATTACCAAATCATCGGCATACATAACGTGGTTGACCAATCGGGAGCCATCCCTTGATCGCACCTGGGCGTCGATCAGCCTCCCATTATATCTGTACCAAATGGAAATTCCCCCGGTACAGCTATTGAAGGCTTCACGAACTACGCGGTAAAAATAGATGTTAATATAATTTGGGAGCCAGAGGACATCCCTGTCGCACCCCAAGGTGTACAGGGAAAGGCTCTGACTCCCGGCCACGTAGTTTTACCCGGGCTCGCTCACCATCATGAAGGTCCTTAATGATCGTGAGCAGAGCGTCAGGGACTCCGAAAGCACGAAGAACAACCCAGAGCCCAGGCCTACTGATGGTATCATAGGCCTTGACCAGGTCAATAAAGCAGAGATATAGGTCTTGTTGGAATTCCCTACACCTCTGCTGTAGCAGACGGACAGAAAATATGGCATCTGTGCAGGACCGCCCTTTCCTGAAACCGCATTGTGGCTCCACAAGCCTCTCATCAGCGTGCCTAGCAAGGCCATGTTGAATAATCCTTGCCAGGACCTTTCCCAGCACACTGAGGAGTGAGATGCCACTGTAGTTGTTACAGTCCCCATTCTTAAAGGGGGACCACCAGGGCATCCTTCCAATCCTGCGGAACTCGTCCAGTGGTCCAGACTGTTGTTATAATGTCATATAGGGCAGTCTGTGCACAAACGCCACCCTCCCTCAGCATTTCGCTTGGGAGATCATCTCTGCCCGGTGCCTTTCCTAGTCTCAGACTCCGGATCGCCTTCAGTACTTCCTCAACAGATGGCACCTCAGCCAGCTAATCACAGGGGGTGACTTCTTCCAATATTTGAGGCAACGCAGCCTCAGCAGGGTTATCCCCACTTTGTGCCATGATGTTTTCCTAGCTGAGGGATTTCCCCTCCCCCAGGACCTCACAGAAATGCTCAGCAAATCTGCAAACCTTTTCCTGGGGCTCGGAGATTGGATCACCGTTTTTCCCCCTAATGATGGTAATCGGTGTGGCGCTGCAGGTTACTTTTTTGATGGAGTTAAATAGTGATTTGTGATCGCGGGCCACTGAGGCAGACTCTATCTCTTCAGCTCTCCGAACCTCCGAGCGAAGGCTGCGGTAAACCTCCTCATTCTCTGACGTGGGATGCGGTAGCCGATGAGAGTGGGCCTGTCGCTTTTTCTCAACTAACCTGAACACCTCCTCTGTCAGCCAGGGTTTCTGGGGAGGTCTGGACCGCGTACCCAAAGCAGCCATTGCAGCTGCATGAGTCACAGTCCTAAACCTCGTTCATTTACACTCGACATCAGGAGGAGTGGGGGACGATGCCAACCCCAGCTGCAAGCGATGATGAAATTCTCGCTTGCAACTTTCATAAACTAACTGAGACCAGGCCACTTTTGGTTGGAATGGGGTCCTGGGTGTACACCCACCACCGGAGTGGAAGAATGGCAGGCGCATCTTACAGATGACTAGTCGATGGTCAGAGGGCAGATCAGCTCCACGGTAGGTCCTGGTGTCAAGGACATGGGCTCGCATCCGCTGGTCCGTCACTATATAGTCCAGCAGATGTTCTTGCTTGGACCCGGCATGCATCCATGATGTTGTGTGGATGAGCCGATGCCGGAAAAGCGTGTTGGTAATTACAAGCCCATGGGCTGCACAAAAATCTAGCAGCCTCATACAGTTGTTATTGAGCTGATCTGGCCCATGCCTTCCAATCACTCCAGACCAGGTGCCAGCATCATGACCAACTCGGGCATTGAAGTCACCCAACAAGATGACTCTGTCCCGAGTGGCCACTTTAGCCAGTACCTGTGACAGGAGGTCATAGAAGGCATCTGACTCATCAGCTTTGCCTGCATCCCTCCCCGGATGTTCGTCTTCGGTGGGGGCATAAGTAACCACGACCACCACTCCTCGCCTCCGGTTGATGGGAAGGCGAGCCCAAAGAATCCTGGGGCTTACAGCTTCCCACACCTCACCGCCACGCTCCCACGCCCCCTTCATTCTTTCGTTCAGAAGAAGAGCCACACCCTGTTGTTTGGCAGTCTCCTGCCCTGAGTGGAGGACTGTCCACCCCTCATGGTGGCAGGAGCCAGAACCGGTCCACCGGACCTCCTGAATGCCACAGAGATCCAGGTGGTACCGGTCCAGCTCCCGACAAAGGAGTGGCAGCCTCTCCTCCGCAGTGAGCGTTCGAACATTCCACGTGGCCATCCATAGTGGTTTTTCGTTGTTTCTGGAGGAGCCCCGAGGGTGAAGATTCAATCTCATGGCGTCATAGCAGCCTGTCCCCCCGGGGCCTCCGGCACAAGCTTATTTGTTACAAATTTATGTTTCATTCGTAGTTTAGTGGTAATGAATTGAGGGTGGAGGGGTTACCAGCCCTTCGCACCCGTCCAGAGCCCCCGTTCAGTCACTGTGGTGGTCGCAGACGCCATAAGGGGAGAGGCCAATGGGCATTGGCCCTCCCCCCACAGCGCTGTCCACGACAGTGTTGCCCATCCGGCACCGCGAGGAGGTAGGGGTTGTTTTGCCGGACCGCACACACACACACAAGCACACACACAAGCACACACGCACGCACACGCACACACACGCACACACACACTAGTGAACACACACGAACACACGCACACGCACACACACACTAGTGAACACACACGCACACACTAGTGAACACACACACACTAGTGAACACACACACACACGCACACACATACACACACACACGCACACACACACACGCACACACACTAGTGAACACACACGCACGCACACGCACACACGCACACGTACACACGCACACACGCACACACACACACGTACACACGCACACACGCACACACGTGCACACATACACACTCACCCCGCGGGAGTCGCGCTTGGCTTGCCACGTGACGCGCCGTGTCGTGTGGCGCGCGTCTCCCCGCGGCACCAGAGCGCGTGTGTGTGTGTTCACTAGTGTGTGTGTGCGTGTATGTGTGTGTTCACTAGTCTGGGTGTGTGTTCACTAGTGTGTGTGTGTGTTTGTACGTGTGTGTGTGTTCACTAGTGCGTGTGTGTGTGTTCACTAGTGTGTGTGTGCACTAGTGTGCGTGTGTGTGTGCGTGTGTGTGCACTAGTGTGTGTGTGTGCACTAGTGTGCGTGTGTGTGTGCGTGTGTGCACTAGTGTGTGTGTGTGTGTGTGCGTGTGTGTGTGTGCACTAGTGTGTGTGTGTGTGTTCACTAGTGTGTGTGTGTTCACTAGTGTGTGTGTTCACTAGTGTGTGTGTGTGTGTTCACTAGTGCGTGTGTGTGTGTTCACTAGTGCGTGTGTGTGTTCACTAGTGTGTGTTCACCAGTGTGTGTGTTCACTAGTGTGTGTGTGTGTTCACTAGTGTGTGTGTGTGTGTTCACTAGTGCGTGTGTGTGTGTTCACCAGTGTGTGTGTGTGTTCACTAGTGCGTGTGTGTGTGTTCACTAGTGTGTGGGGAGTGGGGAGCGGTGGTGTAGTGGTTAGCGCGCTGTGCTACGAACCTGGCGACCCGAGTTCGAATCCCGCTCACGGCCAAAATCAGTGACAATTATCTGAATTTGTCTTGGACCTCTCCTATATCGACTCAGCCTCAAATGAGTACCTGGTGCAGTGTGTAAACATCGCCACTGTGGAGACAAAGGCGGCCGGACGTGGTGCTGGCCACCCACCCCTCGTGTGCCGTTCTGGCCTTCATAGGTGCTAGCTAACAGCACTTTCCCCAACAGTCTGTCAAGGCTATACGGGGGATCTTTGTCTTTTTGTCCGTGGTCGTGGGGAGCTGCGGTACAATCACCTGGTTCAGTCTTTCACCTGGTTCAGACTCTCACCTGGTTCAGTTTCTCACCTGGTTCAGCCCCTCACCTGGTTCAGACCCTCACCTGGTTCGGACCCTCACCTGGTTCAGTCTCTCACTTGGTTCAGACTCTCACCTGATTCAGACTCTCACCTGGTTCAGACTCTCACCTGGTTCAGTCTCTTACCTGGTTTAGACCCTCACCTGGTTCAGACTCTCACCTGGTTCAGTCTCTCACCTGGTTCAGGCTCTCACCTGGTTCAGTCTCTCACCTGGTTCAGACCCTCACCTGGTTCAGACTCTCACCTGGTTCAGGCTCTCACCTGGTTCAGACTCTCATCTGGTTCAGTCTCTCACCTGGTTCAGACTCTCACCTGGTTCTGTCTCTCACCTGGTTCAGATTCTCACCTGGTTCAGACTCTCACCTGGTTCAGACCCTCACCTGGTTCAGGCTCTCACATGGTTCAGTCTCTCACCTGGTTCAGACCCTCACCTGGTTCAGACTCTCACCTGGTTCAGTCTCTCACCTGGTTCAGACTCTCACCTGGTTCAGTCTCTCACTTGGTTCAGACTCTCACCTGGTTCAGTCTCTCACCTGGTTCAGACTCTCACCTGGTTCAGACTCTCACTTGGTTCAGACTCTTACCTGGTTCAGTCTCTCACCTGGTTCAGACTCTCACCTGGTTCAGACTCTCACCTGGTTCAGTCTCTCACCTGGTTCAGACCCTCACCTGGTTCAGACTCTCACCTGGTTCAGTCTCTTACCTGGTTCAGTCTCTCACCTGGTTCAGACTCTTACCTGGTTCAGACTCTCACCTGGTTCAGACTCTCACCTAGTTCAGTCTCTCACCTGGTTCAGTCTCTCACCTGGTTCAGACTCTCACCTGATTCAGACGCTCACCTGGTTCAGTCACTGTCACTCATCCCAAGACATCAAAGCAAACGCTGTGTTGCAACGCGTCACGCGAATCTGGACGAGATCTCAACCTTAATATTTTATCTCTCTCTGCGCATAGATTGTGCGTTTAGACAATACATCGTCTCCACGACCCCGTGAGTTGTGTGTGGTTACCATATTTGCGTGTCCTCTCAGTGAAGACACGACCACATGCAGGATATGATGATGATGTTGTTGTTGATGATGGCGATGGGCCGTTTGCTTGATTCCGATTCACCGCTGGAGATTTGCTGGGGGGGTGGGGGGGGGCAAGCTTCGAGATCAAGACGCGTGGCGAAGTTTGCTAAAATAGCCGCCACTGCAGCGTGGGGAGGGATGGTTCATCATCCAGCAGTGGAATGGCCACGCCACGAAAGCCGCGTGCACATTACGCACGGCTAACGAATCGTGGACAATCACACGGACGATCTCCTGCTGCGGCTGCTCCTGCGTTGACAGAGATGCACACAACCTCACCAACTCAACGCGCTGTAAGAATATGAATCTTTTATTTGGACTGGAGGAGAAATCCGATGGGCTATCAAGCGCTTTGCTTCACAGATATCCTGTAGGGGCGGTTCAACAAGTTGCAACGATTAAACTGATTTTTGTTATTTTATCAGGTCAGGCCCACTGACCTATGCAGCTCTTTTTCAGAAGCGGCCTGGCTTACGCAACATTACAGCTCAACAGAGTGGATTATTATCGCGTGGACATTTATTGTAGCCAAATACTCGAAAGCTTCTAAATGTGGAGGGAAACCCAGGAGGACCACGGAGAGAGAGAGAGACACGCAAACTCCAAATATACAGCAGCAGGCGTCAGGGTCGGGATCGAACCCACGACCTCCTGTATACCAGGCGAGGTAGTCAACATCACCTAGCCACCGTGGCGCCCGTTACAAGTTACAGCAAGAAATGACGTTCGTCAATGACAAGGCTGTGTGTGTGGTCTTACGTAAATAATGAATTATTTACATTTATAAGGCACAATTCAAACGTGGATCTCAGTGCGCCATGCAAGAAGTACGGACATTACGTCTTTAGAGAAGGGACAAACAGGGCGAGTGAGCTCGACTGTCTAACCACGAGTGGCAGGAACGCGTCCCACAGGGAAAACACAAACGTATAGTCGGCGACGTTTCGGCCAATGGTCCTTCGATCCCTGCGCGTTGAAGAAGGGCCTTTGGCCCGAAACGTCGCCTACAACAACATACGTGTCCCTTTGATGTCCGAGGCCGCACACGGCGTTGTTATCTCGAGATGTGGCAGCAGCTTGGGCGACGAGGAGGCGGACGACCTCCATCCAGCAGTGGATGATGGATCGTTGCTGACGACGACGACGATGTTTATGATAATTGCATGAATAACTTAGATGCTTGTCCGCGTACTTGTTGCATCGACTGAGAACTGAGCAGGCGGATGTGTGAACAGCGCCTGCTTGGCTTGGCAGCAGAGGGGCGAGGAAGAGGAGTAGAAATTGGAATAGGAATAATATGAAACACATTCCTGCGGAGGGAGCTGGTAGGAACGTTGGATTGCTCGGTCAATGGTCAGGGTTAACGGCGGCGTGGTGTATTCCGCAAATATGCCCGACTGTGAGGGCGGGCACAAGCCGGCGTGAGTAGGTTAAACGTTGAGTTTTATAAGGGCACCACGGGGTGACCAGCCCCACCCCACCCAGCCCCACCCCTCCCACCCCCCCACCCAGCCCCACCCTCCCCTCCCCACCCAGCCTCTCCCTCCCCACCCAGCACCTCCCTGCATGACGGACACAATAATCCCCTGTGGGCTGGTGTAACCAGGAGGTTCCTACCAGTATAAGAGGAGGAATAGGAGGGGGACGCGTGGCGATCAATGGCGGCCGGTCGCCCGCAGAGCACACCACGTGACGACAGACGTCACAGCGCCATCCCCCTTCCACGACCCCCTCCTCCACCCCCCCCCCCCCCACCTCTGCTCCATCCTTCACAAGCTGAGGTTGGATCCCACGTTGATGGAGAGCGACATCTGTGTTTGTGCATCGGGGTGGTTGATGAGCCAGACGATTGAGTCGGCAGGAGCGGAGTGGTGCATCACCTCCCCCTTCGTATAGATCTCTCTATGTGAGTCTATGTGTCTCTGTGTGAGTCTGAGTCTCTATGTAAGTCTATGGGTCTCTGTGTGATACTATAGATCTGTGTGAATCTATGTCTCTGTGCGAGTCTATGAGTCTCTGTGTGAATCTATAGATCTCTGTGTGAGTTTATAGATCTGTGTGAGTCTGTGGTGTCTCTGTGCGAGTCTATGTGTCTCTGTGCGAGTCTATGGGTCTCTGTGTGAGTCTATGGGTCTCTGTGTGAGTCTATAGATCGTTGTGCCAGTTTATGGTGTCTCTGTGTAAGTCTATGGGTCTCATTGTGAATCTATAAATCTCTAAAGTAAGTCTATGCGTCTCTGTGTGAGTCTATGGGTTTCTGCGTGAGTCTATGGGTCTCTGTGTGAGTCTATGGGTCTTTGTGTGAGTCTATAGATCGTTGTGCCAGTTTATGGTGTCTCTGTGTAAGTCTATGGGTCTCATTGTGAATCTATAAATCTCTAAAGTAAGTCTATGCGTCTCTGTGTGAGTCTATGGGTTTCTGCGTGAGTCTATGGGTCTCTGTGTGAGTCTATGGGTCTCTGTGTAAGTCTCTGGGTCTCTATGTAAGTCTATGGGTCTCTGTGTGAGTCTATGGGTCTCTGTGTGAGTCTATGGTGTCTCTGTGTGAGTCTATGGGTCTCTATGTAAGTCTATAGATCTCTGTGTGAGTCTCTGGGTCTCTATGTAAGTATATGGGTCTCTATGTGAGTCTATGGGTCTATGTGTAAGTCTCTGGGTCTCTGTGTGAGTCTATAGATCTCTGTGTGAGTCTATGGGTCTCTATGTAAGTCTATGGGTCTCTGTGTGAGGCTATGGGTCTCTGTGTGAGTCTGTGTCTCTATGTAAATATATGGGTCTTTATGCTAGTCTATGGGTCTCTGTGTGAGTATATGGGTCTCTGTGTGAGTCTGTGAGGCTTTCTGTGCAAATTTGTCGACCAAGGTTCGACTTACGGGGTCTCATCGGCAAGAGGGTCTCAGGCCTGCTGAATAAGTCAGAATATTTCAGAAGATTTATTTCAGAAGCAGAACACTGTATTCAAACTGGATTAATAAGATCTTGATTTGAAGCTTTGGATGAATCCGATGAGCTGTAAAGCTCTTTTTCACTGATGCCCAGTCGAGTCAGTAGCGGCTGGAGTTGCCGGATTGCCATGTACTCGCACTGTGTGTGTGTCTGTGTTTGTGTGTCTGTGTTTGTCTGTGTGTGTGTGTCTGTGTGTGTTTGTGTGTGTCTGTGTGCGTGTGTCTGTGTGCGTGTGTGCGTGTGTGCGTGTGTCTGTGTGTCTGCGTGTGTGTGTCTGTCCATCTGTTGAGGAAGTACTGAAGGTGATCCGGAGTCTGAGACCAGGAAAGGCACCGGACAGAGATGATCTCCCAAGCGAAATGCTGAGGGAGGGTGGCGTTTGTGCACAGACTGCCCTAAATGACATCATAACAACAGTCTGGACCACTGGACGGGTTCCGCAGGATTGGAAGGATGCCCTGGTGGCCCCCCTCTTTAAGAAGGGGGACCGCACAGACTGTAACAACTACAGGGGCATTTCACTCCTCAGTGTGCCGGGAAAGGTCCTGGCAAGAATTATTCAACATCGCCTTGCTAGGCACGCTGAGGAGAGGCTTGTGGAGCCCCAATGCGGTTTCAGGAAAGGGCGGTCCTGCACAGATACCATATTTTCTGTCCGTCTGCTACAGCAGAGGTGTAGGGAATTCCAACAAGACCTACATCTCTGCTCTATTGACCGGGTCAAGGCCTATGATACCATCAGTAGGCCTGGGCTCTGGGCTGTTCTTCGTGCTTTCGGAGTTCCTGACCCTCTGCTCACGATCATTAAGGACCTTCATGATGGTGAGCGGGCCCGGGTAAAACTACGTGGCCGGGAGTCAGAGCCTTTCCTTGTACACCTTGGGGTGCGACAGGGATGTCCGCTGGCTCCCACATTATTTAACATCTATTTTGACCACGTAGTTCGTGAAGCCTTCAATAGCTGTCCCGAGGGAATTTCCATTTGGTACAGATATAATGGGAGGCTGATCGACGCCCGGGTGCGATCAAGGGATGGCTCCCTATTGGTCAACCACGTTATGTATGCCGATGATTTGGTAATAACTGCTCATTCAGAAAAGGATTTGGAGACGCTGCTGCTGAGACTGGAGCGTGCCACTAAAACGTGGGGCCTTACCATCAGCCCTACCAAAACCAAGCACCTGCCTGGGTATTTTCTACCATCGGACACTCCACCCCCACAACTCCCAATCGGTGATGGGGCAGTAGTGGAGAGAGTGGAGAATTTCCCATACCTGGGCAGTGTGCTTATGACCGGCTCCAGTTTAACAGCAGAGGTCTCACTCCGAATCAGTCGAGCGGCAATATCTTTTCATCGGTTGCGTAACGCTGTGTGGAAGCTACCTGGTCTGTCGCTCCGCACGAAGCTTCAGGTCTTCTCGGCCACAGTTATTCCCTCCCTTCTCTACGCTTGCGAAACGTGGACCCCCCCTAATGGAGCATCTTCGCCTGTTGGAAACATTTAGGCTGGCCTGCCTACGATCCATCCTGGGTTTAACCAGGCTGGATTGTGTGAGGAGCTCACAAATCCTTGAAAGATTTGGTCAAAGTCCAATCGGTGAGCTCCTCCGATAGGCCAGGCTGCGTTGGCTGGGTCATGTAGCCCGCACGCCCAGCCACCGCATGCCTAAGCAGCTTTTGTTCGGCCGGATCGAGGGGGCTAAACGGGCGCGGCACGGGCTAGAGAAGAGATGGAGTGATGTGGTACAGGAGGACGTGGAGCTGAGTGGACTTGCCGATCACTGGTACCAGCGGTGTCAAAATCGGCCTCTGTGGAGGAGGCTCGTGAAGGACGCTACTGGGCAGTTGGAGGCAGTCGCCCTCCAACAACAACGGAGGGCGGAGGAGCGACGCTCATAACAACGAGCGGAGCGCCGTGTGGCTAAAGCACAGCAAGTTGGTACAGTAATGGGGCACAGGTGGTGCATCTCGGTCATCTCGGTCAGTCGACCCGTGGCACCTGCTGGGTCTGCCCCGTGACCTCCTGCCAACGGGCGTTCGACACTTCACGTGGCCTCAAGGTGCACTTGGCCTGGCACAAGCGTCGTGGTGACGTCACCGCCACTTAGTGGCGAATGGCGGTTGTTGTTGTTGTGTGTCTGTGTGTGTTTGTGTTATTGGCGGTAGTGTAGCGGTAAGCGCTACGCTGCGCTATGAACCCGACCACCCGGGTTCGATTCCCGCTCACGGCCAACACCGGTGACGATTATCTTAACCGGTCCTGGGCCTCCCCTAGGTCGACTCAGCCTCAAATGAGCACCTGGTGCGGTGTGTAAACATCGTCACTGCGAAGATCGGGCGTGGTGCTGGCCACCCACCCCTCGTGTACCGTACCGACCTGCATAGGTGCTACTCGCTGGCAGCACTTGCCCCGACAGTCTGTTAAGAGGCTACACGGGGGGTCTTTGTCTTTGTCTTATTGGCGACGGCGCTGGGTTCGTTCCCCACCACGGGGACCCGCTGTTGACGACGTCACGCCAACGAAATCGGTTACCCAGTTTGCTGGTTAAACAAACGCTGCCGCTGCTGCTGCTATTACCGGGCTCTTTCGAGATGTAGAATCCCCAAGGGGAACCTGAGCGCCCAACAAGGCGATTGTTGTGTGGAGAGATCAGCACGGCGGAGGGTTCTTCATGTTTACGATGCCCGTAATGCCCCACAGCGGCGCATAATGAGTTTGCAATACACGTACACGTTACAAAGACAAAGATTCCGCTCCCCCCCCCCCACTCTGTATAGCCTTCAATGGCGAGTGGTGTGAACGAGCAGCTATGAAGGCCGACACGGCGCACGAGGGCGTGGTCAATACCGCCACGCCTGGCCGCCTTTGTCTTCACTGGTTATTAGATGTTTACACACCGTGCCAGGTACTCATTTGAGACTGGGTCGTAGCAGCACATTTTAAGGCCGGGACGGCACACGAGACGGTGGTGTGGTCATCACCACGCCCGGCCGCCTTTGTCTCCCGAGTGGCGAGATGTTAACTACCTCGCCTGGTATACAGGAGGCCGTGGGTTCGATCCCGAGCCTGACGCCTGCTGCTGTATATTTGGAGTTTGCGTGTCTCTCTCTCTCATCATCATCACGGTGGCTAGGAGATGTTAACTACCTCGCCTGGTGTACAGGAGGCCGTGGGTTCGATCCCGAGCCTGACGCCTGCTGCTGTATATTTTGAGTTTGCGTGTCTCTCTCTCTCTCATCATCATCACGGTGGCTAGGAGATGTTAACTACCTCGCCTGGTGTACAGGAGGTCGTGGGTTCGATCACGACCCTGACGCCTGCTGCTGTATATTTGGAGTTTGCGTGTCTCTCTCTCTCATCATCATCATCACGGTGGCTAGGAGATGTTAACTACCTCGCCTGGTGTACAGGAGGTCGTGGGTTCGATCCCGACCCTGACGCCTGCTGTTGTATATTTGGAGTTTGCGTGTATCTCTCTCTTCATCATCACGGTGGCTAGGAGATGTTAACCACCTCACCTGGTCTACAGGAGGTCGCGGGTTCAATTTCGGCCCGACTGACTGCTGACGAGACACTGAAATGTCGTAACCGGTCCAGCGTTTTGCTTGTGTTGAACCAATGCCCTGTGGCTGATGCGATGTGTAAATAAGTAATATTTTTTTTACTTTTTACTGGAAGGAGCCTCCTGGTGACACCAGCCCACAGGGGATTATTGTGTCCGTCCGTCCATCGTGCATGCAAAAATGGGAGGGGTGGGGCTGAGTGGAGAGGGGAGGGTGGGGAGGGGCTGGGTGGGGAGGGTGGGGCTGGGTGGGGGGTGGGAGGGGTGGGGCTGGGTGGGGAGGGGCTGGTCACCCCGTGGTGCCCTTATAAAACTCAACGTTTAACCTACTCACGCCGGCTTGTGCCCGCCCTCACAGTCGGACATATTTGCGGAATACATCACGCCGCCATTGACCCTGGCCATTTACCGAGCAACCCAACGTTCCTACCAGCTCCCTCCGCAGGAATGTGTTTTAAACACGCTTTTATGAAATGTACGAGTAATGGCAGCACTCCACGACTCCAGGAAGTGGCCCCGAGGCTTGCCATGACGTAAGGGACCGTGGCCAATTACAACCAACGTCAGTTGACCGTGGACAATTAGACCCAAGCCGAAACATAACATATAAAAAGAATGTTTAAAAATATTTATTTATTTATGATTGAAAATAGTATTGTCATCAGTATGACATAAGTATACCAAGTTAGCAGTCGATACCACATTGGGAAGTGGGTTAAAATTGAGTTACAAGATTTGAGGATACAGCAACGACAACAACAACAGACAGAGTGAGTTAAAAGAAAGCGTGTAAAAAAGCGTGTTATTTGCTTTTTCATGCGACGACGCGGACATGGGGATGAGGAGTATTCTCTATTGAGTAATCGTGTTGCCATGAGCTGTACGGCAAGTCCTCGCTTAACGAGTGCCGTTGACACTGTAACGCGTTTTCGTCGTGACGCGGTTCTTCCATTCGGGAACACTTCTGCCACAACCCGGAACGCGTTCATTGTGACACGGAACGCGCCGTTATAACGCGGTTTCTGAGCGGTCGGTGACGAACTACTTTGGGGCCGTCCATAAATGACGTCACGCACCTAGGGGGGGGGGTCAGATATTTGTGACGATGTGTGACGAGGGGGGGGGGGGGTTGAGAAATGTGACGTCACATCAAAATGCCCAACTTTAAATATAGACAACGCGTTCTACTTAATTAAATCGACTTTTTAATAAATGTTTTCTCCTACAACATCAGAGTGCAGCGCCACATTAAATACGCACTACAATGACAATAGTGTAAAGCGATTTGAAACAATTTCTCAAACCTCCCCCCCTCGTCACACATCGTCAAAAATATCTGACCCCTCCCCCCCTATAAATAAGGCACCTATTCGCCCTATAGAACCTCCCCGCCCCCCCCCCCCCCCCGGCCAAAATGATCAGAGGACCTCTAAAACAACAAGAAAGATTGCGCCAAAAGGATTTGCGCGTGTACGCATGTGTATACGTGTGTTTGTGTTTTCTTTTTGATGGCGTTAAATAGTGACCTCCTGCCAGCGGGCGTTCGACACTTCACGTGGCCTCAAGGTGCACATGGCCTGGCACAAGCGTCGTGGTGACGTCACCGCCGCTTAGTGGCGAATGGCGGTTGTTGTTGTTGTTGTTGTCGTGTGTGTATGTGTGTGTGTGTGTGGGGAGCGGTAGTGTAGTGCTTAACACGCTGCACTACCCAAGTTCGATTCCCGCTCACGGACTACACCGGTGACGATTCCATTAACCGGTGCTGGGCCTCCCCTAGGTCGACTCAGCCTCAAATGAGTACCTGTTACGGTGTGTAAACATCGCCGCTGGGGAGACAAAGGCGGCCGGGCGTGGTGCTGACCAACCGCGCCCTCGTGTGGCGTTACGGCCTTCATAGGTGGCTATTGAACCCGTACTTGCCCCAACAGTCTGTTCAGGCTATACGGGGGATCTTTGTCTTTTGTATGTCAGTCAACCCATGACACCCGGGTCTGTTCGTTGACCTCTCAGAGGGCCTTCTGACACGTCACGTGGCCTCTCCCACCTCTCCCCCCCTCGTCTCGCTCCCCTCCCCACCCGCCCCGACTGCCTCATGTCGGAGCGCCGCTCCTGGCACTCATCGCGTTACTCGGCAAGCACGCGCGCACCTGCCCGCCCCAACAGTCTGTGTTCAACTCGGGGTGGTGGGTGGTGGTGGGGGTGGTGGTGGTGGGTGGGTGGTGGGTGGGTGGGGTGGTGGTGGGTGGTGGGGGTGGTGAGGGTGGTGGGGGGTGGGGTGGTGGGGTGGGGGTGGGGTGGTGGTGGTGAGGGTGGTGGTGGTGGGTGGGGGTGGTGGTGGTGGGTGGGGGTGGGGGTGGGGGTGGTGAGGGTGGTGGGGGTGGGTCGGGGGTAGTGGGGGTGTGGTGGGTGGGGTGGGGGTGGGGAGGGTGGTGGTGGTGGGTGGGTGGTGGGGTGGGTGGTGGGGGTAGTGGGGGTGGTGGGTGGGTGGGGTGGGGGTGGGGGTGGTGGTGGGGGGTGGTGGTGGTGGGGGGGGTGGGTGGGCATGTGGGAGGTCTGCGGGGAGGGACCTTTATCCTAGCGCACCTGCCCGCCCCAACAGTCTGTGTGCAACTCGGGGTGGGGGGTGGTGGGGGGTGGGTGGGGTGGGTGTGCGAGGTGTGCGGGGAGAGACCTTTGTCTTCACGCGCACGCGCGCGCTCGCACGTGCACACGCGCGCGCGCGTATTTATCAGTGTAAACATCGGCGCGTTATGCAAATGGAGCGCGATAAATAACGCGACGATGGAAACGCGCGGCGCAGTAAAGCGGCGACGCGGCGCCCGCGAAGTGCTCGCTAGGGGAGCCCGCGCGTAAATAAAGCGCGCTAATTGCCTCGTTAGCGCGCGCGCTCTCGTTAGCGCGCCTGAGTTACGGCCGCGTGCAGGTGCCGCGCCGCGCGAGCCGCGCGCTACTAAAGGTGCTTGTCGGATAATGAGCCGCAGACGCACGGAGACAGACAAAGATACCCCCCCCCCTGCTCCCCTCCCCTCCGAGTGTACCCCTTGAACAGACTGTTGGGGCGAGCGCGATGTTTGCGAGCACCTATGCACAGACACACACACGCGCTCTTACATACAGACAGACACACAGACAAAGATCCCCCTGTAGCCTTCACAGGTGTAGGGGCAAGCGCTGTTAGCGAGCACCTATGCAGAGCCACAGACACACACGCGCTCTTACACACAGACAGACACACAGACAAAGATCCCCCTGTAGCCTTCACAGGTGTAGGGGCAAGCGCGGTTAGCGAGCACCTATGCAGAGCCACAGACACACACGCTCTGACACACAGACAGACAGACACACAAGACAAAGATCCCCCTATAGCCTTCACAGGTGTAGGGGCAAGCGCGGTTAGCGAGCACCTATGCAGAGCCACAGACACACACGCACACACGCTTCTGACACACAGACAGACAGACACACAAGACAAAGATCCCCCTATAGCCTTCACAGGTGTAGGGGGCAAGCGCGGTTAGCGAGCACCTATGCAGAGCCACAGACACACACGCACACACGCTCTGACACACAGACAGACAGACACACAAGACAAAGATCCCCCTATAGCCTTCACAGGTGTAGGGGCAAGCGCAGTTAGCGAGCACCTATGAAAACCGGCACGGCACACGAGGGGGTGGCCAACACCACGCCCGGCCGCCTTTGTATCCCGAGTGGCGGTGTTTACACATCGCACCAGGTACTCGTTTGTTAAGCTGAGTTGACCTAGGGAAGGCCCAGATCGGTTCAGATATTCGTCACTGATGTTGGCCGTGAGCGGGATTCAAACTCAGGGCTACACACAATAATTACAACAGCAGCCGCCATTCGCCACTCAGTGTCAATGACGTCACCACGGCTCCTGTGCCAGGCCAGGTGCACGTTGAGGCCACGTGAAGTGTCGAAGGCTCGCTGACTGGAGGTCACGTGACAGCCCAGGTGCCACGGGTTGACTGAGATGACTGGCAGATGCCCCACCGCAGTGCCCCCTACTGTGCCAACTTGCTGTGTTTTAACCGCCCCCGCTGCGCTCGTTGTTGTGAGCGTCGCTCCTCTGCCCTCCGTTGTTGTTGGATGTCGACTGCCTCCAGCTGCCCAGCAGCAGCAGCAAGCGTCCTTACGAGCCTCCTCCATGTCTGCAAGACACATGCATATAAACATCAAGTTTACGACACATTCATATTTACGTTATCACCCAAAAAAGCCTGAAATCCTGAATTATGGACATACACACATTTACACCTACATACATACACACTGCATATACCGTTAAAATGATACATATGTATGTATACAACTTAACATATACATACACATAAAGATAAGGCTGCTTTGAGGCTCTATTCATCTCATTCCCCCCCGCACTCCCCTACCTCTCTCCTCCATCTCACTCCCTCCCCTCCACGATCC
>NW_026892131.1:0-12096 GCF_015708825.2 Lethenteron reissneri
TTACGTGCCCGTCGGCTCCGCCTCGAATGAGCGTACTTAGTGCGCGGTGCGTCCACATCGCTACCGGGAGAGACAAAGGCGGCCGGGCGTGGTGCTGGCAAACTACCCCCTCGTGTGCCACGTGCCGGCCTTCATAGGTGCTGCTACTCGCTAACAGCACTTGTCCCAAAAGTATGTTAAGCCTATATGGGGAATCTTGTCTTTTATGTTTGAGTGTGGGGAGCGGTGGCGTAGCGGTTAGCGCGCTGGGCAACGAACGCGAGGACTCAAGTTTGAGTCCCGCTCAAGGCCAACATCAGTGACGATTATCTAAAGCAGTCTTGGGCTTCCCCTAGGTCGACTCAGCCTCAAACGAGTACTAGTGCAGTGTGTTAATATCGCCACTAGGGAGACAAAGGCGGCCGGGCGTAGTGCTGGACAACTACCCCCTCGTGTGCCGTGACGGCCTTCATAGGTGCTATCGCTAGCTGCACTTGACCCGAAAGTATGTGAAGGCTAGACGGGGAATCTTTGTCTTTGTGTGAGTTTCTATGGCGGTGCAATCGTTAAGTGCTGCGTGATCGTGAGAGATGAAATCTGGGTTCTATTCCCGGCAAAGGTTAACATCAATGAGTGTGTGTGTGCGTGTGATATGTAACATGTTTCTGGATCTCCCCTAGGTTGACTCAGCCTAAAAGTAAATACCGGGTACGGTGTGTAAACCATCAGCACTGGTGAGACAAAGGCGGCCGGGCGTGGTGCTGACCTCCCACCAGAGGTCGCAACCGGGTACCCGATACCCGTACCCTACCCGATACCCGGCTACCCGTACACGGCTGGGTACGGGTACGGGTAGCCGTTTGCGACCCTGGTGCGGCCGGGTACGGGTACGGGTAGGCCGTGAGTCACTGGTGAGTAGCCGTTTGTCACTCATTTCGGGTAGGGTACGGGTACGGGTAGGGAACGGGTACCCGTACCCGGCCGGGTACGGGTACCCGGGTACGGGTACCCGTTTGCGACCCTGGTGCGGCCGGGTACGGGTACGGGTAAGGAATCAAAACCCGTTTGCGACCTCTGCCTCCCACCCCCCTCCCCTGTGTGCCGTGCCAGCCTTAATAAGTTAAAGGATCAATTGGTTTAACCAGGTGATCATTATTTCCATAGTTTTTCTGCTATACATTGCCACGTGACGATGATAAGCCACTTCATTGAGCTGTCGTCTGTGGCCAGGTCGCTTCTGAATAGGAAGCTAATAGCTTGGTTGGACTTAACCTGGTATGATAAAAAAGTTTAGTAAGTATTTGTATATTTGTTTAACTTTTCCTGTGCTTTGCACTCCTATCGTGGGTTTTTGTATTGTTTCTTGTTGTAACGCTCTGACAGCACATGGGATTCCTCCAGCAATACATAAATATTCTGACTCGGATAACTCAAGACGCCAGGGCAGCCTTGCTCACAGCACTAACCCAACAGCCTATTTCTATATATCGGCTATACGGGGGCGGAAAAAAAAAACACTTTTGCTTGAAGCATAGTTAAAACTTAGCTCCGTCGTCGGTATAATAACCATGGCATAGGCCCACACATTGCTATCGGTAATTTTAGCACTACGCGTTCCGACCGAGGGATATTTGCAGCCGGGCAGATTATTTTTAATGTTGGAAGCTCTTTCCACCACCGTCACTTGCACGCCTGTAGCGGCATCGCTGTGTTTGCTGCTGCTGCTCAATAATTCGAAGGCTGAGTCGACCTACAGCCAGGGGGTTGTGGTGGTGTGGATGGGATTCTGAATCCGTGTAGTGTTTTGTTTGGGACTTCCCGCCGATGGACGATGAGCACGATGGCTGTGGGGCGAGTGATCCCCTACAGAGACGGCGGCGTTGGCGGTCGTGGCGGTGGTGCCTTGCCAACATGCACGCGAAGCCGTTCCGCGGGCAGTGTTACTCCAAACTCCGGCGGGAATGCCTCTCGGCGGGACGGCCTTTCGAAGACCCGCTCTTCCCGGCGTCCGACTCGTCCCTGTACCACACCAAGCCGCCTCCCGCACACGTGGAGTGGAGGAGACCCACGGTGGGTTGGGATTGGGCTTGGGATTTGCGCCTCTGTCTGTGCAAAGCGTGCGAACAACCGATGCAGCGGCGTTGCGTGGCACCGCGGCGATGAATCGCGGAACGTACGGAACCAGCGGCGGTTCCGATCGCGCGCCAACGTCGGAACAACGTTGGCACCAACGTTGCGTGGCACCGCCGCGATAAATCGTGGAACGTTGGAACCAACAACGCTTCCGATCGCATGCCAACGTCGGAACAACGTTGGCACCAACGTTGCGTGGCACTGCGCGATAAATCGTGGAACGTTGGAACCGACAACGCCTCCGATCGCATGCCAACGTCGGAACAACGTTGGCACCAACGTTGCGTGGCACTGCGCGATAAATCGTGGAAAGTTGGAACCGACAACGCCTCCGATCGCATGCCAACGTCGGAACAACGTTGGCACCAACGTTGCGTGGCACTGCGCGATAAATCGTGGAACGTTGGAACCAACAATGATTATGATCACGTGCTAACGTCGGAGTAACGTGGGCAGCTTTACTGACGGTGATTTATGCCACCCAAACAATCTTATCAGTTTAACACGTAGGCTTTCGCGACCAATATTATTCATAATAAACGTTTTGCCCGATGATGCTGGATGTAATTACCAGCGAAACGTCGTGCTCAAAAACTGTAAATGTTGTGGTTTCCCTCTTCGACACACCGGTGGGCTAAAGTAGTGAACTATTTAGTCTTTTGTCAACGTGACACTTTTTTGCTGATTGGCCGTGTCGGGTGGTGAAGTGTTACGAAACATTTATAAATAACGCGATCGAACCCAAAAACGTTGATTATGAAACAATCTTATGTCGAGGGCAAGTTATTTTGGGGCACTCATTGAAGGCTGAGTTGACCTAGGGGAAACCCACGACTGGTTTCACACGTGACTTCATTGCTATGTTGCTTGGCCGTGAGTGAGAATTGAAATCGGCTCTTAAGGGGCATTGCATCACCGCTTGTCTCGAAAGCAAAGACTAAAACCGATCCCCGGTACAGCCTTCGCCAGACTGGTGGGGAAATACTCTTAGTTCTTTCGGTAAAGTCACGTTGGTAAAAAATGAAATTGAAATTAATAAAAAATAAAATAATGGGGAAAGCCCTCTCGGTGGGCATCTGTGAAGGGCGGCACGGCGCGCGAGTGGATGGTGGGTGACCACCACAGTACCCGGACACGCCTTTCGTTCTCCCGTGCTGATCTTTTTAAATCCTTTATATTAAGTTCACTTGCTTGCTTGCTTGCGCGCTTACGACCGTGCAAATTTTTCGGTCGTTTTTTAACCCACTTCCCGTGATCCAATCGAGCTGACATTTTGCACACAGACTCGTTGTGCGTGACAATTAATTTTGGTGAAAATATTTTTCCAAAATGTTACACTTTTTAGGGAAAAAAGTTATATTTAATTACCAATTGCTTAATGGTGCCAGGCAATCATATGACCCATAGGTGGCAGCCATCTCAAGCCAGACGACGAGAGGACTCTAGCCGCCACGCATATAAAGGATTTATAGTGAAAAACTTTGTTTTTACGGGTTAATTTTTTGCACACTGCACCAAGGCCGTGATTGTAATATATTGGGGGGGGGGGGGGGCGGACACATCCCCTCCCCCCAATATTCAAATATGCTCCAAATGTCCCCCCCCCCCAATATAGTGCTATAAAATAGATTTCTGTTGATATGATTGTGGTTATGGTTGTACTTTATTAATCCATAATCTCTGCCATTACATACAATGAAACAAGAAAAGGTAAAAAAGTAAAAACAGAGCAATGTAATACAATACACTATTAGACATTATTGTTAAAAAGAAATAAAAAGTCCATCCCACGTGTTAGTGATTTATTTAATATTTTAGGCAGGAAATGGCAGGAAATTAGTTTTCAAATTTAGACTTTTCTGGGGGGGCGGGCGGTGGGGGACGACGACCCCTAGACCCCCTGGAAGATTTGGTCCCCCCCAATGTTGACTCCATGGCTATGGCCTTGCACTGCACGAGGTGGTGACTCATTTTAGGCTGCCTGGACCTTGGGGAAGCCCAGGACCCATTCATAAATTCGGTCGCGAACGGGAATTGAACCCTGTTGACTGGGTTGGTTACGCTGTGCGCTAACCACTACATTGTACATACACAGACAAGCTGTAGTAATTGGGTTGAGTGATAACCACTACACTACTGCTCTCCGTGAAGACAAAGATCCTCCGTATAGTGCTGTTAGCGAGCTGAGAAACTACGAGCCGAAGTGTGTGGGGTGGTGTGTGTGTGGTGTGGTGTGTGTGTGGTTTGGTGTGTGTGTTGTGTGTGGGGTGTGTGTGTGTGTGTGTTTGGTGTGTGGTGTGTGTGTTGTGTGTGGGGGTGTGTGTGAGGTGTGTGGGGTGTGGTGTGTGTGGTGTTTGGTGTGTTTGGTGTATGTGTGTTGTGTGTGCGGTGGTGTGTGTGTGAGGTGTGTGGTTGTGTGTGTGGTGGGTGTGTGTGGTGTGTGTGGTGTGTGTATGTGGTGTGTGTGGTGTGTGTGTGTTGGTGTGTGTGTGTGTGGGGTGTGTGTGGTGTGTGTGTTTGGTGTGTTTGGGTGTTGTGTGTGGGGTGTGTGTGTGAGGTGTGTGTGGTGTGTGTGTTGTGTGTGGGGAGCGGTGGTGTAGCGGTTAGCGCGCTGCGCTATGAACCTGGCGACCCGGGTTCGATTCCCGCTCACGGCTAACACCAGTGACGATTATCTGAACCGGTCCTGGGCCCCCCTAGGTCGACTCAGCCTTAAATGAGTACCTGGTGCGGTGTGTAAACATCGCCACTAGGGAGACAAAGGCGGTCGGGCGTGGTGCTGGCCACCCACCCCCTCGTGTACCGTTCCGGCCTTCATAGGTGCTCGCTAACAGCACTTGCCCCTACAGTCTGTTCAGGCTATACGGGGGAATTGTGAGGGCCGAAACCCACCTCCCCGCGAGCGGCCTGGGCGCAACGTCCACCCCCTCCACTCCCCCCCTCGTCAGCCGCCTCTCGCCGGGCCCCCGCTGATGGGGTGATCGCCCCCCCCCCTCTCTGAGGGACATCGCTGATTGGCTGGCTAACCACCGCCCGGGGTTATCCCGCACACGCCCACGTACACCACCACCACCACCACCACGCAAAGCGAACGCGGAGGCGTGCACGCGCGCGCCCCTGCAGGCGCGTATTTCGCGCAAAGGTCAGCGCTCAAGTTGGAGACAACTCCCCCAATTGTCCCGGGACAGGCCTCTTTTATTCTCTAAACTTCAAAGGCCCGGGGGGTGGTAAGGGGGTGGGGACGTCGTGCCGCGCAGCCATTCATGCGCCAACCTTTAGAGTTTCAACTGATGCTCCGCCCTCACCTGGAGCGTTATCTTCCGTTACGCCTCGAGCCATTGTCTACGCGCCCGCCCTCGATCCCCTACCCCCGAGTGGGGGCGACCCCCGTTGCCCCTTCATCTGGAAGCGCTCCCGTGCTGTTTGCCAACTTCATGAGCCACCCTCTGCTAGGCGGCGGCTGTGGCCAACCATTGTCCCTTTGTTTCTTGTGTCCTTCCTGCGAAATGTCCCGTCCTCCATTCTCCCCTCCGAGTTGTACCTCATTGCGGTTGGCCCAGGGAATCTTTTTCTTCCTGCGCCCGTACAATTTTTAAGCCAATTTAGGGGCACCGCCAATCTCCTGGCACCGGGAAACCGTGGGACTCTCCATCTAGGGGCCCTCCGGATTAAACCCCGATGTGCCAGGCAACTCCCCATCAGGACACTACTCTGTGGGTGCGCTGAGTGCGGGGGCCGGGAGGGGATAGCGGCGCTTGTGGACTTGCTCCATGGTCGTGGCACCACAAGTGTGTTTGTTGGGTTTGTGGTGTGTGTGGTGCGTGTTGTGTGTGTTGTGGTGTGTGTGGTGTATATTGTGTGCGTTGTGGTGTGTGGTGTGTGTTGTGTGTGTGGGCGTGTGTATTGTGTGTGTGTGTTGTGTGTGTGTGTTGTGGTGTGTCTGTGTGTGTTGTGTGTGTGGTGGTGTATGTGGTGTATGTGGTGTGGGGTCGGGTGGCTAAAGCACAGCAAGTTGGCACAGTAGGGGGCACAGGTGGTGCATCAGCCAGTCATCTCGGTCGTCTCAGTCAGTCGCCCCGTGACCTCCTGCCAGCGGGCGTTCGACACTTCACGTGGCCTAAAGGTGCACATGGCCTAGCATAAGCGTCGTGGTGACGTCACCGCCACTTAGTGGCGAATGGCGGTTGTTGTGTGTGGGGAGTGTGTGTGTATTGTGTGTGTGGGTGGGTGTGTGTGTGTATTGTGTTCTCCCCCGCTCTGCAGCCCCCCCCCCCCATCCTGCACCCGTCCTCCTTGGCTCCTCCCACTCCTCTTACCCTCCTTGTCAATCACTTTCCTGGCTCCGCCCACACCCCAACCCCCCCTCCCCCATCATGCACCTGTCCTCCTTAGCTCCTCCCCCTTCACCTTCCTGGCTCCGCCCACACCCCCCCCCCCCATTCTGTACCGGTCCCCCTTGGCTCCCCCCCTCCTCTGACCCTAAGTAACAATGTCTCATCACAAATAACTCTCGCTACAGTTATTTTGCTGTGCCTTTGTATTACACCTGATGAAGGAGGCTTGTGTTGCCTCCGAAACGTCGTGATTTAATTTAGTTGTTTTCGTTTACTTTATTTTATTAATTGTTTTACCTACGTGATTCTTAGGTTTTTTCGGTAAAGTCACATAGGTAAAAAATCAAAATTCATTAAAGTAAAATAAAAATAATATTTTACTTTTAGTAATTTTTATGTTTTACCTACGTGACTTTACCGAAACAACCTAAGAATATGAATACTTTCAGTCACGAAAGCTTCAAATCTAGAATTACCTACGTGACTTTACCGAAAAAACCGAAGAGTATAATGTGGGTGTGTTGGGCGTGTGTGTGTGGTGGTGCGTGTATGGCGCGCGCGTGCGTGCGTGTGCGTGTGTGTGTGCTTAAGATCAGTTGCAATACGTTGAGGAATGCACAAGAAGCGTCACATGTGCATGTGGAAGGGATTGATACGTGCGCGACCTTCATCGTTCGCCGCAGCCACAGACACCAGAGCCGATGGGAAGCTGTAAAAGCCTTTCGCGTAAACGTGGCCCCTTTGACAAGGGCTGTACAAGTTGTGGCTGCTATTACCCTCCCTTTTCATGCACGATATAAACAGGGACTTTTCGATTTAAAGCTTTCGTGACTGCAGGGATTCATCTTCTTGGTTCTTTCGGTAAAGTCACGTAGAAGGGAAGTAATAAAATAATAAAAATAAAACATAATAAAACAATTCTCACGACGTTTCGGCCACAACGCAAGCAGCCGTCCTCAGGTGAAAACCAGGTCCGTCGAGGCGACAGAGTCTGTGCTGTTTCATTCAGACTCTGTCGCCTCGACGGACCTGGTTTTCACCTGAGGACGGCTGCTTGCGTTGTGGCCGAAACGTCGTGAGAATTGTTTTATTATGTTTTATTTTTATTATTTTATTACTTCCCTTCTACGTGACTTTACCGAAAGAACCAAGAAGATGAAACAGGGACTTCTTTGTGGCGAGGAGGGAGGGTGGCGGTGGAGGGGGTGGGTCGTGGTGAGGCATGAGCAATACCTCCTCTTCACACTTTTACGACAACACAAAACGGCTTTTCGCAACGTGAAATCTCTGGAGAAAATGTGAAAGAGTAGGGTAGAGCGTGACGGTGATTCATACCACAAATTTGAGATGATTATTTTAGTTTGGGAGGCTCCCAAGGGTTGACACACTTTAAAACATGTTTTATTTTCACTTGGTCGGATGAAGTTTGTATATTTGTGCATGACCCTATAACTCCCCATGGTGACGCATAACGAGTGCGAACTTCCTGGCACGAGGTGGTTCGTGATCCAGTAGTAGTGGAGTGGCGAATCGTCGATGTGATGATGCCTCTCCTTCATGTAGATCTCCGTGTGAGTCTATGGGTCTCTATGTGAGTTTATGGGGCTCTGTGTGGGTCTATGGGTCTCTATGTGAGTCTATGGGTCTCTACGTGAGGCTATGGGTCTATGTGTGAGTCTATGGGTCTCTGTGTGAGTCTATGGGTCTCTATGTGAGGCTATGGGGCTCTGTGTGGGTCTATGGGTCTCTATGTGAGTCTATGGGTCTCTACGTGAGGCTATGGGTCTATGTGTGAGTCTATGGGTCTCTGTGTGAGTCTATGGGTCTCTATGTGAGGCTATGGGTCTATGTGTGAGTCTATGGGTCTCTATGTGAGTCTATGGGTCTCTGTGTGAGTCTATGGGTCTCTGTGTGAGTCTATGGGTCTCTGTGTGAGTCTGTGGGTCTCTGTGTGAGTCTGTGGGTCTCTGTGTGAGTCTACGGGTCTCTGTGTGAGTCTATGGGTCTCTATGTGAGTCTATGGGTCTCTATGTGAGTCTATGGGGCTCTGTGTGAGTCTATGGGGCACTGTGAATCCATATATCTGCTTGAGGCTCTGAGTTTTGGACGTGAGTCTATGGGTCTCTTTGCCAATCTATAATCTCTGTGTGAGTCTATGGGTCTCTATGTGACCCTATGGAGCTCTGAGTCTGCACCTCCGATTACAACGGTTAGCTACGTACGGTGCGAAAGAAGTTCAACATACGTACGACCGGAGAGAGTTTAATTTCTCAATGGGTGCATCACGATTATCACCATCATCAAAATCATCAAGTAGATGCGCAACTGCTGGTGCCATGCTTTGTGTGTGGACGAATGTGGTTCAGGGGTCGTGGGCGATGATCTTCAGGGTTGCAGACCCAAGGCAGAGGGGTCATCTGAGCCGTTTTGGTCTCTCGCCAGGAGGAGTTTGTTCGTGACCTCTTGACAACTCCAGGGTCAACGAAGCATCGTCGCACCGAACGAGCCCGACTCGTGTTCATAGAGGGCACCTGTCCAATATCGTTGTTGTGTACGTTGAACTTCTTTTACACCCTACCTAGCCAACCGTGCTAATTGGAGGTATGCGAAACACGACGATTCTAGATTTGAAGCTTTCGTGACTGCAAGGATTCATATTCTTAGGTTTTTTCGGTAAAGTCACGTAGACAGAAGCTTGTGTTGCCTCCGAAACGTCGTGATTTTTATTTAATTTTTATTTATTTTACTTTTATTAATTTTAATTTATTTTTTACCTACGTGGCTTTACCGAAAAAACCTAAGAATATGAAACACGACGATATTTTCTTAACGGGTCACAACCCCGGCTAATGGACGAATTTATTATTTTGATAACTTTTCGTTGTTTGTTGTTCTTTGTGATTTTTTTTAGGTGCCATTTCTCCATTTGTTTAGTCATTCTGATTTTGCTTGGTAGTCGTAGTGGTGATGATTTTCATTTACTTGGTGCGCGTGTATGCCGTGTGTGTGCGTGTGTGTATGCGTGCGTGTGTGTGCGTGTGTGTGCGTGTGTGTGTGCGTGTGTGTGTGCGTGTGTATGCGTGCGTGTGTGCCCGTGTGTGTGCGTGTGTGTGTGCGTGTGTGTGCGCGTGTTCGATTCCCGCTCACGGCCAACACCTGTGACGATTATCTGAACCGGTCCTGGACCTCCCCTAGGTCGACTCAGCCTGAAATGAGTACCTGGTGCGGTGTGTAAAAATCGCCACTGGGGAGAGAAAGGCGGTCGGGCGTGGTGCTGGCCACCCACCCCCTCGTGTACCGTTCCGGCCTTCATAGGTGCTCGCTAACAGCACTTGCCCCTACAGTCTGTTAAGGCTATAGGGGGATCTTTATCTTTGTCTTTGTGTGCGCGTGTGTGTGCTGCGCCGTGCATATAGCAAACCGCGTATATGGGATTTGGTCCCTATACATAACTCATGGGCATCGTTGTTGGCATGAATGACGCCGCTATATGAGGTGTGCTGTAGTATTATAATCATGAGACTGAGCAATAGAATCCGTCCACCCACTGACTCACTCACCCAGCCAACCACTCATTCGCCCATTGACCCACCTACTAGGGCCGTAGTATCCAATAGGCCACAGTAGGCACCTAGGGGCCTACTCACTCACCCACTCAACCAGCCACTCACTCATTCACTCATTCACCCAGCCACTCACTCTTACTCATTCACCCACCCACCCACTGACTCACTCGCCCAGCCACCCACTCACCCACTCATTCACCCACTCCCTCACCTACTCACTCATTCACCCACTGACTCACTCAGCCACCCACCAACTCACTCATTCACCCAGCCTCTCACTCACTCATTCACCCACCCACCCACTGACTCACTCGCCCAGACACCAATTCACTCACTCATTCACCCACTCACTCACCTACTCACTCATTCACCCACTCACTCACTCAGCCACCCACCAACTCACTCATTCACCCATCCTCTCACTCACTCATTCACCCACCCACCCACTGACTTACTCGCCCAGCCACCCACTCACTCACCTACTCACTCATTCACCCACTCACTCAGCCACCCACCAACTCACTCATTGACTCAGCCTCTCACTCACTCATTCACCCACCCACTGAGTCACTCGCCCAGCCACCCACTCAATCACCCATTCACCCACTCACTCACCCAGCCACTCATTCACTCACTCATTCACCCACTCACCCACCCAGCCACTCACTCATTCACCCAGCGACTAACTCACTCATTCACCCACCCACTGAGTCACTCCCCCAGCCACCCACTCACTCACTCATTCACCCACTCACTCACCCAGCCACTCCTTCACTCACTCATTCACCCACTCACTCAGCCACCCACCCACTCACTCACCACTCACCCACCGACTCACTCATCCACTCACCCAGCCACCAGGTCCGTATATCGAAGAGGCCATAGTAGTCACCATGCTAGGGACTACAAGAACCTCAATCCGGGCCTGGTCTTGGGTCTTCCAGGTTTCTTTTTGCCAAGGTGGTCCATTGCATGGCATTTTTGACAACGTGTTTAAAGTTCAGGGTCAATCCTGATCTGCAGACATGTAGCGTCGAGGCATTGAAAAGTGAAGCACATGATGTGATTATACTGCTTTGTTGCAACAGATGTTTAACTTAATGAGATTTTGACAAAAATAAACAGTGCTTGGAGCCGTACGCTACGGCAATGCAAATTTAATTCTGCTGATTTCAGTGGCTGATTGTGAATGTAAATATAATTTGGCGTGTTTAAATATCATAAAAACAATAACATCGATGGCTCATAGTTTGCAAAGCGAATAACGTCGTGTTGTGACTGAAAGCTTTCATTAAAATTAATAGCGGCGATCGAGATCTTGTATCGTAGTTCACGCCACATCAATTCCGCGCGAGTGCTTCGCTCGGGGCCGAATGCCTCCACCGCTGGGACGCCGAGGCAATGTGAGAGTGTGCTGGCGAAAACTCGGGGGGGAGCGGTGGTGCAGCGGTTAGCGCGCTGCGCGACGAATTCCTCCACCGCTGGGACGCCGAGGCAATGTAAGAGTGTGCTGGTGAAAACTCGGGGGAGCGGTGGTGCAGCGGTTAGCGCGCTGCGCGACGAATTCCTCCACCGCTTGGACGCCGAGGCAATGTGAGAGTGTGCTGGCGAAAACTCGGGGGGGAGCGGTGGTGCAGCGGTTAGCGCGCTGCGCAACGAACCCGGCTGGGACCCGCGTACGATTAACCAGTGGCGATTATCCGAAACGGTCCCGGGCCTCCTCCCCCTAGGTCGACTCAGACTCGAATGAGTACCTGGTGCGGTGTGTAAACATCGCCACTGGGGAGACAAAGGCGGGGGGCGGGCGTGGTGCTGGCCACGCATATTTTGTTGTCTTTTCCTCGATGTTCTGTTTGCACATAGTCTCTTTAAGATGTTTCTTGTTCATGTTTTTGTTTCATGTTTGTTGTTGTTGCGGTTGCACCCGATTCGAGAGCCGAATGGCTCACAGTGAATCAATGAAACTGAAAACTGAAACGCACCCCCTCGTGTACCGTTCAGGCCTTCACATGTGCTCGCTAACAGAACTTGCCCCAACAGTCTGTTAAGGCTATACGCAGGGGGGTCTTGTTTGGTAGGTAAGC
>NW_026892132.1:0-10231 GCF_015708825.2 Lethenteron reissneri
GCAGATCCGACGGTGCCGCTGTCACCAATCAGCCGGGAGTCCGCACATCGCAACCCGCCGCTTGGTGAGCGCCGCTCCGCGTCCAGGAGCCGCGGCGGCTTCCTCCTGCGCGTGGCTCCTCACAGCCCAGCCGCAGAGCCAGGCAGCCTGGGGCAGAGCCAGGCAGCCTGGGGCAGAGCCAGGCAGCCCGGGGCAGAGCCAGGCAGCCTGGGGCAGAGCCAGCAGCCCGGGGCAGAGCCAGGCAGCCTGGGGCAGAGCCAGGCAGCCCGGGGCAGAGCCAGGCAGCCCGGGGCAGAGCCAGGCAGCCCGGGGCAAAGCCAGGCAGCCCGGGGCAGAGCCAGGCAGCCCGGGGCAGAGCCAGGCAGCCTGGGGCAGAGCCAGGCAGCCTGGGGCAGAGCCAGGCACCTAGGGCAGTGCTGCTGCTGCTGCTGCTCGACGCTGAGCCAGGGCATAAATACAGCGGCTGCGGCGGCGGGGACGCTCCTTGCGTCTCAAAAACGCCGTTGCCAATCTCTGCACACAGCGCGCCGCACGTAGGAACACGATTATCCCATGCACCCATTCATTCGTTCGCTCAGTCATTCATTCACCACGGCCCTGATTCGCTCGCCGAGCGGGGCTGCTGCTCTCCCGGGGCAACTCTTCGCCTTATTTGGTAAAGGATGCGGCGGCGTCACGGGCTAAACGCTACCATACATGGCGATGAATTTTTGAAGAAGGAATTTCTGCTGCTGCTGCCCCTGGGCGATGGGGTGAGGGGCAGGGGGAGAGAGAAGGGGCGGAGAAAGGGCAGGGGAGGAGGAAGGGAGAGATCTCGTGTGATTCCTCTCTGCGGGGATTCTCGGCTCGCAGTTGCCCGACGGTCATCATTAGGATCGACCACTACGCAGACAATCTGCCTCTTTCCCACATCTGTGACTTTACATAATAAATACAACATTATTCTTAGACATCCAATCATACGCTTCCGTGAATACATTAATTCAGCAGCGTTGATTCAACACAATGCAACATCTGGACCGGTTTCTGATGCGATGTGTAAACTACTTTGTAAATAATGTTTGTATTTTTAGGGATATAAATGGTAAGGAGGCGTGGAGTGTGCTTGGTAATGATGCAGCTCGCGGTCAGGGAGGTGATGGCCTCGTGAAAAGTGATGATGCTCGATGCAAAATTAACCGGTTTCACTTGCACCGGCAGATGGCATTCACACATTCATGATGGCAACAGGGTAAACCGCGACATTTAGGGTACACGTTTAAAGCCACGGTGTGCTTCTTACGGGAGGTGATAACGTGAACAGCTGTGACGTCGCTCTGTCCCAAACGGCCCTCTGCAGATGCAGAGCGAGCAAATGAAATGATCACAGTATCAGGGTACAGTATCAGGGTACAGTATCACCAAACTCAATCTGATTATTAAAAAAACACCCAGTTACTGAGCGCGGGACCAAGGGTTCCAAAAAAGGTCAAGCGGTAGTAGTAATACCGTACGAGGTTAATATAGTTTTGGGTTAGATCGCGTAAATATAGACTCAAAAACACCTCTATTATGGATGATATTGGTCGCTAAAACCGACTACGCGTGATACCGTGCGAGGTGACTTGGGGTGTGCGTCGTCTGAGCAGCTGCGAGAGCACGGGGAGCGCGCGCGCGTCTCCAGTCTCCGTCTCCAGTCTCCGCGCGCGGACGGAGCAGCAGCAGCTGCGGCGCGCTCCTCGCACTCCGAGGGGTGGGAGGGGGCACCAGGGGGGGGGGGGGGATGGAGGAGGGATGGGCGTCGGGTCTGTGTGCACGTGGGTGGCAAGGAGTGATGGTGATGGGAGGATCAACATTGTCTCAAGTTCTCAACAGACGTGTTGACTACGGTGTATGTACCACCTAGGATATCCCTTGAGGTGCAACATCTCGTTTGCAAGGGAGTCAGATGACAGATACATAGACAGAGCACAAACCTACTGACACCTAATGACATGCATGCATGCAAACATGAGAAATATCTCCCTTCACATACTTTTAGGGCAAGTGCTGTTAGCGAGTACCTATGAAAGCCAGATGCGGTCTGGCCGGCTGGGTGTTCAGTCAGTCTTTGCTGGGAACACCCGAGCTGCGACCGTAGGCGCATCACTCATGGTGTGCGTCTACACCACTCATGGAATGGGATCGTAGGTGCATATGGTGTTGGAAAATGCAACAGCAATGGCCTTGTGCCCCTAAGGACATGAGATGTGCATGACCTATTGATCACAAACACTTTCTTCCAACTACCAAACCGCAAGAAAACACCACGGATGCACCCACAGTCAAAACATTGGCACTTGATTGACTATGTCATTGTCAGGATGAGAGAAAGGCATGATGTCCAATTGAAACGGCCATGTGTGGTGTAGAATTCTGGACAGTTTTGAGTCGCAAATGGAGTGAAGCAAGGCTGTGTTCTACCACAAACCCTCCTCAGAATGATGTTCTCCGCCATGCTGCTAGATGGCTTCCCAAACGACCCCATTGGGATCCGCTTCATCTGCCGCTTTGACGGGAGAAGGGGGTGGGGCTGTTCAACCTGCACAGGATGCAAGCCACAATAAAGGTGGAGGAGCTGAATATTTTTTGTTTGCAGATGACTGCGCACTGGCTGCTTGCTGGCTCGCATGCCGCCCTGCAGGCCCTCCAGGACCAGGTCTCAGCTGCCTGCGACAACTTCGGCTAAAGGACTAAACTTTGCAGTCACACCTAGACACATACCAGTTAATGATATAATTGCTCGAGTAGATGTAGCTCTCAAGGGCTTGAGTCACATCGCTGCAGACGTAGCAAGATGAAATCTCTGTAACCCTCAAAAACGCTAAGATGCCAGCTAGCAACATCAGCAAAGAGGAGCGTTTTGAATTAGCTCAATTAAAAAAGAGGGATGACATTGTCATCCTCTCAGCCGACAAAGGCAATGCCACTGTCATCATGGACAAAATAGAATACAACAACAAAATTCAAGAACTACTAAACGATGGCAGCTATACAAAAATAAAAAGAGACCCCACCAACAGCCTCGTCTCCAAAACCAACAACATCATTTCTGCTTCAACCGCATTAATTGATCAGACCAAACAGTTCTCGTTGAAACCTTCTGCAGCCAGACCACCAAGATTGTACGGCTTGCCAAAGATACATAAAGAAGATACACCTCTTCGTCCCATTGTCTCTACTATCAACTCCCCCACTTACAAACTGGCTCGTTTTTTGTCCGAAATCCTACGGCCTTTCACTGGAAAAACCACCTCTGCAGTACTAAACTCTACTGACCTGGTATCGACAATCAAGGGGATTGCCCTGTCCCCAGACGACCTGCTTGTCAGTTTTGATGTGGTTTCCTTGTTCACCAAGGTACCTGTGCCTGACACCATCGCAATCATTGAAGACTTGGTTCATCAAGGACTGAATGCTGGGGTACCCCCCCTGGTGAGACACTGCTTAACCAATACATACTTCACCTGGAATGGAACCTTCTACAAGCAAATTGAGGGCACCCCAATGGGCTCCCCCCTATCTCCGGTTGTAGCCAACATCTTCATGGAGAAATTTGAGACGGACGCCATCCAGACTGCCACTCTACGCCCGACCTTATGGAAGAGGTACGTAGACGACACTTTTGTCATCTGGCCACATGGCCGGCCTGCTCTAGACCAATTTCTCGACCACATCAATTCCATACACCCAGCCATCAGATTCACCATGGAAGTCGAAAATGATGGCAAGCTACCCTTTTTGGATGTCCTAATCAAAAGGAGACCTGATGGTTCAATGAGCCACTCTGTCTACAGGAAAGCCACCCACACGGATGCTTATCTAAAACCGGATTCCCACCACCATCCATCCCAGAAGAATTCCCTCATCAAGACTCTATATCATAGAGCCCAATGCATCTCCGACCATGAACACATTTCCAGTGAACTCAAACACGTACGCCAAGCTCTTAAGGCAAATGGTTACTCCGACTACAATCCGCAAAGCCATCACTCCAACCATCAAGAAGGATCCTGTTGAGGAGCCTTTCAAGACCATCACCTTACCCTACATTGCTGGGGTCACAAAAAAGATCTCCAAAATCCTGATTAAACACAAGATCCAGGTCCGATTCAACACAGTACATAAAATCCGTGATCTGGTACCGTCTGTAAAAGATGTGGTTCCAGACATACAGTACCCTGGCGTCTACAAACTAAGTTGCCTCTGTGGTAGCAGTTACATTGGGGAAACCAAACGACATGTCTCGGACCGCATCCGTGAACATAAAGCTGACCTGAAACACGGTAGGAAACACCTCAGCCGTGGCAGATCACTGTTACAACTCAGTGGGCTCACATGAATTGACTTCTCCAAGACAGAGGTTCTCTGCAAGCCATCTGGCTATCATGAGAGATTCGTTCATGAGGCGATCCACATATACAAACACAGAGACAATTTTAACCGAGAAGATGGATTCTGGCTCAGCAATCATTGGAAGGACGTAATAAACCATTTCGACACACATTAGGGTGGGTAGAATAATACATAGTGTTATATTAAATGTATAAGATATAGGTTGGTTACAGCAATACAGTATATAATTTAATGTTGGCAGTATATAGTACGGTATATGCTCGTTGATGCAATAGAATAAAGTTTAGATGGAAGCATATTATATAATTTTTACGACGTAGAATTGTAATGTATTACTTGCTGTTAGTAACTCAGCTTAGTGTAGAGTATAGTAAGTATACTGATGGTGCTATGCTATTATACTTTAGTTTTTTATGTAGTTTATACTTTAGTTTTCTACGTGGTGGTTGAGTACTGCAGCTACATATCATTAACATTCCTTTCCTTTGTTACTGCTAATCCCTGCACCCCCCCCTTGGTGCTGTTGATCCTGCATAATGCATGGGCATAATATGACTTTGAAACCCCCCCGCCCACCTCCTACGCATTTTCCATGAATATGCTAAATTCCTCTTCACATGCACATTCTTTTGTTAAGGCGCTCTTTCCTCCACCTCCAACGCAGCTTATATATAAGCTCCTAGCTTGGCATTGTCTCATTCTTCACCTGAAGACGGCTGCTTGCGTTGTAGCCGAAACGTCGTGAGAATAGTTTTATTATGTTTTATTTTTTATATTTTATTACTTCCCTTCTACGTGACTTTACCGAAAGAACCAAGACAGAAGAAAAATGTCGTGTTGTACGAACGACGCGGAAGCGAGTTGTATAGGGGCTAGCGCCGAGCTGTTTATTAGGGGCTTACGCCCTAACTCGGGGGAAAGGGCGAACACAACTTGGTACTAACTAATCTCCCCAAGGGAAGGGTACTGGGAGTTCCCTACGCCCTACCAGGCGCTACCACCTCTGAACCCAGCAGGACCAAACTGCCATGGTGAGGAGACAACAGCGCAAGACCCACACCAGGAGAACCCGTGTCCCCAGGAGGCTGCTACCGACACATCATGTCCAGTGCGCCACGGAGTGCCCCGTGCTCAGAGCGGACAGCCATCTGCGCTCTCACCGTACCCCAGACCCGACGAAGAGTGTCGTGCTCATCATCAACCTGTGATGGACGAACAAGTACAGCACGACAGCCGGCACGGCACACGAGGGGGTGGGTGGCCAACACCACGCCCGGCCGCCTTTATCTTCCAAGTCGCGACGTTTACACATCGCACCAGGTACTCATTTTAGGTTTGAGTTGACCTACAGGAGGCGCATGACTGGTTCAGATCATCGTCACCGGTGATATCCGTCAGCGGGAATCGAACTCGGGTGGCGGGGTTTGCAGCGCGGCGCGCTCACCGCTAACACAGCTTCCAATACAGTGGGAACAAACATACACCGACTTAGGCAAATTAGATGCACAGAGTGAATATCTCACGCAGCCACGCGCACGGATAACTCTGCAGATAACGAGGTGCGGAATGCACTCAAGCTGCAACCAGCTGTGCCAGGCGCACACAGGGCAGCGGGCAGACTCACGACGAGCCACGTGGCCTTGTCCGTGTGGAGTGGCGGGTGGGCAAGCGAAGGGTGATGGAGCGACCAAGGCGGACGTGAGATTGAGAGGTCAGACGACTCGGCGCTGGAATGCGGCCGGTCCCTGCGTCTTGCGCCCAGAGGGCACGACGCTGGCCAGCAGCCTGACGTGCGTGTTCTGCCGGGTGGCGGTGGCGCTCGTGGGCGGCCTGTGACCCGCACTGTGGAGGCAGCAATCAGGGTTGGTGGGTCGCACAAATGTTGTGAAACTCCCCATCCCCGTGGCTGTAGTGGAGGAGCCGTACCGTTGCTTGCCAGGAGAAGGCGGTGCAGCAAAACCATGAAATACCCCCTGTTTCGTCAATACGGAATATAGTGTCTTCCTCTGGCACGTGCGGGGTTTCTCCAGGCGATGTGTTTCCTTACCCCCCCCTCCCCCCCGTGCGGGGTTGGTCTACAATGGGACATCTGGCGGCCCCGACACCGAATCACGTCGGTGCAGGTCTCGACGCGGCGCCAGCCATTACGCCGGTCCGTGCAGCGGCGCGAGGCTAATTCGGGAGAGCGGTGATCCGGCTCACGGGACCACGATGCAGCAGCCAATATACAGGCGGGGGGGGGGGTCTTAACACCGTGAGGCTAACGGGATTACCAGGCACGGCTGTATGGGGGCAGCGTTCACAGCGCGAACCCCAGGCATGTCCGACCTGCACCGCACGGCGCTTCCATATACGGGGCAAGTCTCTGACCGGCGATGGCATCGTGTGACAGCGCTCCCTGCCGCGAGCTCTCAGCCCCCCCCATCCCCACGTTGCCCCCCCCAATACAAAGATCGCCCGTATAGCCTTGAACAGACTGTCGGGGCAAGTGCTTTTAGCGAGTAGCACCTAATGGAGGCCGGCACGTCGCTCGGAGTGGTGTGTGGCCAACACCAACGCCTGGCCGGCTTCGTCTCAGCAATGCCGATGTCTACACACCGCACCAGCTACTCATTTGAGGCTGAGTCGACCCAGGGAAGGCCAGGATTGATTTAGATAATCGTCACTGATGTTGTTGACCGTGAGCGGCAATCGACCTCGCGTCGCGGGTTCGTAGCGCAGAGCGCCAACCAAGTAATCTACCGCTCCCCCAATTGTACGTCCGATCAACTTGTATCGAGACACAAGACAAAGACACGCGCACACGGCCCCAAACCTTCATCGGGTGGGGGGACAGTTGGGAGGTTTAATGAGCCCCCCGTATCACAACAACAACTCGTGCCGGTGGCTTTGCGATTCGTGTTCAGATGGAAACAACGAAAACCGAACCCAGTCCCGCTGCAAGTTTGGGCCATTCCCAGATGTCCTGTCTGCCCATCCCCCCAAGTTTGCTCTGCTAATGAAACGTGGCTGGGACCCCGGTCCGTGCCACGTGAACCCTGTAACCACAGCAGAGCAGGCCGGGTGCCGATTGCAGGGAGCCGCGGGGTGTGCTTGAGAAGTGTCTCGGCTCTGTGTGTGGCAAGGGGGGTGAGACGTGTATCGGGGGGGGGGAGGATGGTGCGGGCGGGGTCGCCCCCTGGTGGAGCCGGGAGGCCGCTGCGCCTGCGGGGCCCCGTGGCGGGTTCAGAGCGTTGACCCCCTCGAGTTGACCCCCGCGTGCCGCCGCCGCGGCTGGGAGCTCTGCGGATTCGTTGCTCATTGGGAACCCCCACGGGGACGTCGCTCCCGACTGGCGGATTCATGGCCACTCGTGGCAGGCGGGTGCCTCGGTTCACCCCGCGTCGCACGGGGGCAGCTGCCATCAGGTGATCTCCTCGGCTTATATGTAAATAAAAACGACCCGCGATCTGAGCCGCTCGTTGCATTATGGGTGCGGTATAATTGCGAGTCGGTGTTGGTGTTACCCCCCACGCCATCCATAAAGTCACCCACAATACACTGGGCTTGTCACCAAGCTAAGCAAGTTTTAAGCCTGGTTAGCGCTTGGACGAGAGACTGTGAATGCCAGACGCCGGATTAATCAAGACGCCAGATTAATCAAGACGCCAGATTAATCAAGACGCCAGATTAATCAAGACGCCAGATTAATCAAGACCCAGATTAATCAAGACGCCAGATTAATCAAGACGCCAGATTAATCAAGACGCCGGATTAACCAAGACGTCAGATTAATCAAGACGTCAGATTAATCAAGACGTCAGATTAATCAAGACGCCAGATTAATCAAGACGCCAGATTAATCAAGACGTCAGACTAATCAAGACGCCAGATTAATCAAGACGCCAGATTAATCAAGACGCCGGATTAATCAAGACGCCAGATTAATCAAGACGTCAGATTAATCAAGACGTCAGACTAATCAAGACGCCAGATTAATCAAGACGCCAGATTAATCAAGACGTCAGATTAATCAAGACGCCAGATTAATCAAGACGTCAGACTAATCAAGACGCCGGATTAATCAAGACGCCAGATTAATCAAGACGCCAGATTAATCAAGACGTCGGATTAATCAAGACGTCAGATTAATCAAGACGTCAGACTAATCAAGACGTCGGATTAATCAAGACGTCAGATTAATCAAGACGCCAGATTAATCAAGACGCCAGATTAATCAAGACGTCAGATTAATCAAGACGCCAGATTAATCAAGACGTCAGATTAATCAAGACGCCAGATTAATCAAGACGTCAGATTAATCAAGACGCCAGATTAATCAAGACGCCAGATTAATCAAGACGCCAGATTAATCAAGACGCCGGATTAATCAAGACGCCGGATTAATCAAGACGCCGGATTAATCAAGACGCCCGACTGGATGGCTGCTCTCCGGTCGAGCGGGCGGCACAGAAGCGTGCAGACTTCTCGCCCCGGGCTGCGGGTTGACTCATCTCTGAACACACGGAGCTCCGTGCTGAGTTGCTGTTGTTGTTCTTGCTGTTGTTGTGGTAGTTGTTGCTGTGGTTGTTGATTGTTCATGTGCACCACTGCCAACGTAGTAGCAGCAGCAGCAGTCCTTGCCGGCAGTACCGAGCTCTTGCCCGTCCTTGACATTTGGAACTTTCCCGTGCACAGTTGCTCGCGGAGTGGTTTTTTCCACAACTGTTCTGCTGTAACCAGGTTTTATTGTGTAACCAGGGCCCCCATCGAAAATGAAAATCCATTACCCAGTGCGTTTCACTTGCGCCAAAATCAACTCCACCCACCCGGCGTCAACGTCGTGTGTCTCTCGCTCTCGCTCGAGTCTCTCTCGGACCGCGTGGACGACGTGGGGGGACAGCAGGGGGCAGTGCGGCGCCACCGGCTGTTGCTCTGGACCCGACCCACGCCTCGGGCTCCCCGGCCGTCACCACGCGGCACCGATTGGCCCGCCCAGCTCCACCAACACGTGTCTGGAAGAGTAGACCAAATACCATTCGAGAGTTGGCTCTGACGAAGACCCGTCCGCCACGAGCATGGGCAGGTGAACGCTGCGAGTTCACGTCTCCTGCTGCTGCTGCTGCTGCCATGTGCAGCTAAGTGCGGTGAATCAATGTATACAGCTGCTGGGTGGACAGATGCGGCGGCGGGGGGGGGGGGGACTTAAGAAACTCGCCCCATTCTTTGAAGTGCCGCGTCGGGAGATAGAATCGAGCCGGCGACATGTGGACGGCGAGCCCATCGAGCTGCTCGCCGTGACACCACCGCACCACCACCACCACCGGCACCACCACCACTGGCACCACCACCACCACCACCGGCCACCACCACCACCACCACCGGCACCACCACCGGCACCACCACCACTGGCACCACCGGCACCACCACTGGCACCACCACCACCACCACTGGCACCACCGGCACCACCACCGGCACCACCACCACCACCGGCACCACCACCACCACCACCGGCACCACCACCGGTACCACCACCACCACCGGCACCACCACCACTGGCACCACCCCACACGGCACCACCACCACTGGCACCACCGGCACCACCACTGGCACCATCACCACCACTGGCACCACCGGCACCACCACCACCACCACTGGCACCACCGGCACCACCACCACCGCTGCGGCAGCTGCCTTCGCTGCTCAGTTCATCACAGGACCGTGTTCATAGCCCCACAATTATCTCCGCTACTGAGGAATGCGCCAACAAACAAAACGAACACCGCATCACCCGAACCCGGGCAGAGACAGTGAGCACAGGCGGGGGGGGGGGGGGGGGTCACGCGGGGCCCCCCGCCGACTGTGCGAGTGGCCGGGT
>NW_026892133.1:0-6344 GCF_015708825.2 Lethenteron reissneri
AACCAGTGGCATCTACACCTGCAGAACGTGAAGAACCAGTGGCATCTACATCTACAGAACGTGAAGAACCAGTGGCATCTACATGCAGAACGTGAAGAACCTGTGGCATCTACACCTGCAGAACGTGAAGAATCAGTGGCATCTACCTGCAGAACGTGAAGAACCAGTGGCATCTACACCTGCAGAACGTGAAAAACCAGTGGCATCTACATCTACAGAACGTGAAGAACCAGTGGCATCTACATCTGTAGAACGTGAAGAACCAGTGGCATCTACATCTGTAGAACGTGAAAACCAGTGGCATCTACATCTGTAGAACGTGAAGAACCAGTGGCATCTACATCTGCAGAGCGTGAAGAACCAGTGGCATCTACATCTGGAGAACGTGAAGAACCAGTGGCATTACATCTGCAGTGTGAAGAACCAGGTCACCTACATCTGCAGAACGTGAAGAACCAGTGGCATCTACATCTGCAGAACGTGAAGAACCAGTGGCATCTACATCTGCAGAACGTGAAGAACCAGTGGCATCTACATCTGCAGAACGTGAAGAAGCAGTGGCATCTACATCTGCAGACGTGAAGAACCAGTGGCATCTACATCTGCAGAACGTGAAGAACCAGTGGCATCTACATCTGTAGAACGTGAAGAACCAGTGGCATCTACATCTGTAGAACGTGAAGAACCAGTGGCATCTACATCTGCAGAACGTGAAGAACCAGTGCATCTACACCTGCAGAACGTGAAGAACCAGTGGCATCTACATCTACAGAACGTGAAGAACCAGTGGCATCTACACTGCAGAACGTGAAGAACCAGTGGCATCTACATCTGCAGAACGTGAAGAACCAGTGGCATCTACATCTACAGAACGTGAAGAACCAGTGGCATCTACATCTGCAGAACGTGAAGAACCAGTGGCATCTACATCTGCAGAACGTGAAGAACCAGTGGCATCTACATCTGCAGAACGTGAAGAACCAGTGGCATCTACATCTGCAGAACGTGAAGAACCAGTGGCATCTACATCTGTAGAACGTGAAGAACTAGTGGCATCTACATCTGTAGAACGTGAAGAACCAGTGGCATCTACATCTGTAGAACGTGAAGAACCAGTGGCATCTACATCTGCAGCGTGAAGAACCAGTGGCATCTACATCTGCAGAACGTGAAGAACCAGTGGCATCTACATCTGCAGAACGTGAAGAACCAGTGGTATCTACATCTGTAGAACGTGAAGAACCAGTGGCATCTACATCTACAGAACGTGAAGAACCAGTGGCATCTACATCTGCAGAACGTGAAGAACCAGTGGCATCTACATCTGCAGAGCGAGAAAAACCAGTGGCATCTACCTGCAGAACATAAAGAACCAGTGGCATCTACATCTGCAGAACGTGAAGAACCAGTGGTATCTACATCTGCAGAGCGTGAAGAACCAGTGGCATCTACATCTGTAGAACGTGAAGAACCAGTGGCATCTACATCTGCAGAACGTGAAGAACCAGTGGTATCTACATCTGTAGAACGTGAAGAACCAGTGGCATCTACACCTGTAGTACGTCAAGAACCAGTGGCATCTACATCTGCAGAACCAGTGGCATCTACATCTGCAGAACGTGAAGAACCATGGCATCTACATCTGCAGAACGTGAAGAACCAGTGGCATCTACATCTGCAGAACGTGAAAATCAGTGGCATCTACATCTGTAGAACGTGAAGAATCAGTGGCATCTACATCTGCAGAACGTGAAGAACCAGTGGCATCTACATCTGCAGAACACGAAGAACCAGTGGCATCTACATCTCCAGAGCGAGGAACCAGTGGCATCTACATCTACAGAACGTGAAGAACCAGTGGCATCTACCTGCAGAGCGAGAAGAACCAGTGGCATCTACATCTGCAGAACGTGAGAACCAGTGGTATCTACATCTGTAGAACGTGAAGAATCAGTGGCATCTACATCTGTAGAACGTGAAGAACCAGTGGCATCTACATCTGTAGAACGTGAAGAACCAGTGGCATCTACATCTGTAGAACGTGAAGAACCAGTGGCATCTACATCTGTAGAACGTGAAGAACCAGTGGCATCTACATCTGCAGAACGTGAAGAACCAGTGGTATCTACATCTGTAGAACGTGAAGAACCAGTGGCATCTACATCTGTAGAACGTGAAGAACCAGTGGTATCTACATCTGCAGAACGTGAAGAACCAGTGGCATCTACAGAACGTGAAGAACCAGTGGCATCTACATCTGCAGAACGTGAAGAACCAGTGGCATCTACATCTGCAGAGCGTGAAGAACCAGTGGCATCTACATCTGTAGAACGTGAAGAACCAGTGGCATCTACATCTGTAGAACGTGAAGAACCAGTGGCATCTACATCTGCAGAACGTGAAGAACCAGTGGTATCTACATCTGTAGAACGTGAAGAACCAGTGGCATCTACATCTGTAGAACGTGAAGAACCAGTGGCATCTACATCTGCAGAACGTGAAGAACCAGTGGCATCTACAGAACGTGAAGAACCAGTGGCATCTACATCTGCAGAACGTGAAGAACCAGTGGCATCTACATCTGCAGAACGTGAAGAACCAGTGGCATCTACATCTGTAGAACGTGAAGAACCAGTGGCATCTACATCTGTAGAACGTGAAGAACCAGTGGCATCTACATCTGCAGAACGTGAAGAACCAGTGGTATCTACATCTGTAGAACGTGAAGAACCAGTGGCATCTACATCTGTAGAACGTGAAGAACCAGTGGCATCTACATCTGCAGAACGTGAAGAACCAGTGGCATCTACAGAACGTGAAGAACCAGTGGCATCTACATCTGCAGAACGTGAAGAACCAGTGGCATCTACATCTGCAGAACGTGAAGAACCAGTGGCATCTACATCTGTAGAACGTGAAGAACCAGTGGCATCTACATCTACAGAACATGAAGAACCAGTGGCATCTACATCTACAGAACGTGAAGAACCAGTGGCATCTACATCTACAGAACGTGAGAAACCAGTGGCATCTATACCTGCAGAACATGAAGAACCAGTGGCATCTACATCTACAGAGCGAGAAGAACCAGTGGCATCTACATCTGTAGAACGTGAAGAACCAGTGGCATCTACATCTGTAGAACGTGAAGAACCAGTGGCATCTACATCTGCAGAACGTGAAGAACCAGTGGCATCTACAGAACGTGAAGAACCAGTGGCATCTACATCTGCAGAACGTGAAGAACCAGTGGCATCTACATCTGCAGAACGTGAAGAACCAGTGGCATCTACATCTACAGAACAGGGGAGGAGACGAGAGGAGGAGGAGAGACAGAGAAGGGCGGGCGGCGAAGAGAAAGGAAGACAGCGCGCGAGTCTGTGACGTGGGTCGCTCTACGCGCAGCAAACGCACGGAGAGACACGGAGAGACACGAGAGACACGAGAGACACGGAGAGACACGGAGAGACACGGAGAGACACGAGAGACACGGAGAGACACGAGAGACACAGAACGGCCTTGAGGGTTTTATTTGTATTCTTGGTCCTTTTGGTAAAGTCACGTAGAAGGGAAATAATAAAATAAGAAAAATAAAACAATAAAATAATTTTCACGACGTTTCGGCCACAACGCAAGCAGCCGTCCAGGTGAAAACCAGGTCTGTCGGGGAGACAGCGTCTGAATGAAACAGCACACGGGCTTGGAGCATATATATAAGCTGGGCGCCTTGACAAAGAATTTGCTTATCAAGAGTCATTTAGCATATTTATGGGAAATGCAGGAATGTGACTAGTACTACTTATGCCGTGCATTATGCAGGATTAGCATTCAGACGCTGTCTCCCCTACGTGGTGACTTTACCGAAAAACCTAAGATGAATCCTTGCAGTCACGAAAGCTTCAAATCTAAAACAAACCTTGTTGGCCGAGGCGACGGCGTCATTGCGTGCGACGCTGACAGGCTTTGCCCGAGGCAAGGCAGGAGAAACTTCCAGACCTCAAGAGGCAAATACCCCCCCACTCCTCCCCCCTTCTCTATTCAATGCGGGTCCCCCCACCCCCCCACCGCCCCCCCACCCCCTCAGTTTGACACGAAACTCCACAGCGACACGGCAAGTCCCCGCGCCGTTATCTTGCGGAACGTGGCACCGTTCGGCTCGTAAACAAGAAAAACCGTAAAAACAAAGTTTTTCACTACAAATCCTTTATATGCGTGGAATCGGGGCGGCTAGAGTCCTCTCGTCCTCTGGCTTGAGACGGCTGCCACCTATAGGTCAGATGATTGTCTGGCAGCATTAAACAATTGGTAATTAAATATTATATTTTTCCTAAACAGTGTAAAATTTTGGAATTTTTTTTCTCACGAAAATGCATTGTCACGCACAACGAGTCTGTGTGCAAAATGTCAGCTCGATTGGATCACGGAAAGTGGGTTAAAAAACGACCGAAAGATTTGCACGGTCCTAAGCAAGCAAGCGAGTGAACTTAATATAAAGGATTTAAAAAAAACACCGGCTCGCTGACAAACCGACAGACCTCCGGAAGACGAATTCGCTCGCGAGTAGAGGGAGTCCCTGCGACAAGCCAATTCGTGACTCGCGAAGGCAGGAAACCCCCCTCGCCGTGCCCGCCCACCCCAGCAAGCCACGCCCCCCTCGTTTAGCTCGCGATCGCCGCGAGGTCAAAATGCGCAAAAAAAAACATAAAAAAGCAAAAAACGGCGGATTTTAAAGATTTGATTCTCTAATCCGAACCCCCGACAACTGAACAAACCTTTTTTGCCCGACTAGCTCGCTCGCTCGCTCACCCCGCCGCCGATTCCACCGTCAGCCGATCGCGCGTCGGGGTGGAGGGGCGGGGCGAGAGAGGCACGCGCGGTACATGCGCTACCGGAGCTACGCGTTTAAACATTTTAAATCGTGATCGCACATCTATCTGGAACACCACCACCCACCCACCGCTACCCCTCTCTCTCTCTCTCTCCGGAGTACCATTTACCGTAGATTTGAAGCTTTCGTGACTGCAAGGGTTCATATTCTTAGGTTTTTACGGTAAAGTCACCGTGTAGGTAAAACATTAAAATTAATAAAAAATAAAAAATAAAACAAAAATCACGGTCCCACCTGATGACGGAGACTTGTGTTGCCTCCGAAACGTCGTGATTTTTGTTTTATTTTTATTATTTTTATTAATTTTGATGTTTTACCTACACGGTGACTTTACCGAAAAAACCTAAGAATACCATTTACCGATTCGCGCCAATAACATTTATTGCACTAGGGGGTGGCGGGGGGTGGCGGGGAGGGAGCGTTACATTTGCTACGATGAAAAGCATCGTAAAAAATAAGTGTATACGTACAACTATTCTCTAATACAATCGAGCCTCAAGGGATCAGACGGCCCCCTGCCGACCAATCGCGGTCTCTCGCTCGCCCCCCCCTCCGCCCCCTCCACCAAGGGGCCGCTGCTACACGAGACGGGGCGTCTGGCGCGAGAAAGCAACGAGCGCAACTCTATTCTGCCTCCGCATATAAAAACAACTTTGCCTAACGCCTACGCGTCTTCTTTCACGCGCCAATTTTACTAAAGTTCAGCTCACGCGAGAACTAAGCGTTTGTTAAACACGTGGCGGCGGCGGTGGGGCGGCGGTGACGACGACGCAGGCGGTAATCTCCAGCGACACGTCGTACGTGTAATATTGTCGGAGTTTGTGCTCGCGACGTCAACATTCCGGTTTTTTGCCGACAGACCAACTGAAATGGCGTGCGCGCGTGTGCGTGGAGTTTTTTCCGCACCGCACGTAGTCGGCCGTGCTGATCGGAGGTGCGTTGGAAGGACAACAAAACCAAACACAAGAATCACTTCTAGAGAAATTGGTTCTCAATCGTGACCTTACCGAACGAACCAAAGAGTACGGATCCTTGCAGTCACGAAAACTTCAAGCTCCAGTTGGCTTCCTAATATCGGGCGCACGAGACGGGGAAGTGGCGATGGGGGCGATGTCGACGGAACCGCGGCGGATTCGCCCGAGGCCCGAGCCCGTCGTCGTCGCCGCCGCTGCCGCCGCTGCCTTGCGAGCGGCGCTCTCACACGCCGCTCTACTCCATCACGCGGCCGTCCGCTCGCTCGTAGGGCGGCCTGCCCGGGGGGGCGCCCCTCGGCCCGCGGGGCCCGTCGGCCCGCCCGGGGCCGGGCGTCGCAGAGCCGCCAGGAGGCCGTCGGAGGGCGTCGCCGCAGAGCCGATGGAGGTGCGGTGGGGGGGGTCGTGGGTCGCGGGCGGGAGGCTCGTCGACGCGGGGAGGCAGTCGTCCATCCTGCGGTGGGAGGCGAGGAGAGGAGGAGGGA
>NW_026892134.1:0-21182 GCF_015708825.2 Lethenteron reissneri
CCTTGTCCATAACGTATCCGAACAAAAAGGCGTCGGTAATGGCCGCGGCCGATTGGTCGGGCAACGGCCAGGCCATCGGCCAACGGGAGAGGTACTCAACCCCGACCAGCAAATATTTATTACCCCTCGCCGATGGTGGGAAAGGTCCCAAAATGTCCAGTGCCACCAATTCATTAACCCGAGACACCTGAATTGACTGTAAGGGGCACATAAGGATGTTTAGGTGGCTTACGCGGGCACAGTCAGGGCACGCGCGGACGTGCCCCACGACATCCGTCGCCATGCCGTGCCAAAAATAATGACGTTGCAACGTCAACAAGGTCTTCTGCACACCCAGATGTAATAGCGTGTCACAATGGAGAGTTCTAATCAACTCGTATCGCAGGGACGCAGGCACTACCAGACGCCAGCGTTCCTGGAGACTTCCCTCCACATGAGCAGACCATCTCGGACCGCGGTTTCCGGCGCACCCTCCGTAACCGGACCCCCAATCTCCACTTTGGATCGCTTCCGCAAGGACACTAACGACTCATCCATCATCTGCTCCCTTATCCAAACAGACCGTGGCAGATTCAAAACCCCATCAGTCGGCCCCGGTTCCACAGGAGCATCCGACTCCTCACAGCCAACACCACCGGCTGAGGGGGGGGTAGGCTGGGCGCACATCTCTGCGTCCCCGACGCACATTTGCAAGGGGAGCGCTGCGGCAATCTAGAAAGTGCGTCTGCGTTCGCATGGCGCACCCCTTTACGATGGTGAATTTGAAATGAAAATTCTGTAGCGTGTCCAACCAACGCGCAGCTGGCCGGAAGGTTGATCCATTTTAAGGGCATATTGCAAGGCCGCATGATCCGTACGTACGATAAAGGAACGGCCGTACAGGTACGGTCGAAACTGACGTAGGAAAAAAACAACGGCTAGGTTCCCTGCGAGTGACACAGTAGCGGTTTCCGCGGGAGACAAGACCCGGCTACCATACGCACGACACGCTCTACGCCCCCTTTAGACTGAGATAATACCGCGCCAATACCTGTGTCACTCGCGTCCGTATCAAGAATGAACGGGATCGAAATCGGATAATCCAATGTTGGGGCCGTAGCCAACAGATCGCGGACTCTGAAAGGCCGCCTCTCCGGCGGTCCCCACGCAAACTTACGTCCCTTACCCGTAAGGAGGTGCAAGGGCCTCGCGATGGTCGCAAAATTCGGTACAAACTTCGATAATACGAGGCAAATCCCAAAAGCGACGTACATCCCCCACGGTGGCCGGAGTGGCCAATCTCGGACACACGCCGTTTTTTCCGGGTCCGTGACACCCCCTCAGCACTCACGATGTGCCCCAAATAACGGACGGACCGTTGCAGTAGGTGACATTTCTTTGGTTTAATTTCAAGTTCGCGGAGCGCATCCTCGAACACCGTCTCCAGCCGCCTTAAATGTTCATCAAATGTGCGGCTGAAGACAATAATGTCCAAATATATGAGACATGTCTCCCACTGCAACCCCGTCAAAACGAGCTCCATAGCCTTTGAAATGTGGCAGGGGCCGCATTCAGCCCCATCGGAAGGCAGTTAATTGAAACAACCCCTGCGGCGTACGGAATGCGGTTTCTCCCGTGAGGGCTCGTCAAGGGGAAGCTGCCAAAATCCCGAAGAGAGGTCCAGTGTAGAGAAAGAACTTGCCCCCGACAATGCGTCGAGGGAGTCGTCCATACGCGGCAGGGGATACGCATCTGCCACCGAATCTTATTCAATTTTCGAAAGTCAACACAGAATCGCAATTGCCATCCTTTTTCTTACCAAAACCACAGGCGCGCCCCATGGGCTGTTGATGGCGATATAATCCGCAGCCAACATCCTCCACTGCCCCCCGAACGTGTTCTCGCTCGGCGGGACTCATTCGGTGCGAATTCAACCGAATAGGGGCAGCGTCGCCTGTATCAATATGATGGTGAAGCAACGAGGTGCGTCCCAAATCCAAATCATTGGAGCTAAAACATCGAAACGTCAATAACAATTTGTGAAGCGCACCCGTTGATCCACGACAGGGAAGAATTTCCGTCACATAATAGCAATCCAGCGATCATCCGAAGCACGGCTCGGAAACACCAGCAACCACCCCTGGCTATGCGAACAATCGTGAGCCGTAAATGCCGTGGTGGCATGTGCCACAACCGTGCCGCCGGAACGCACATTTTCCGTACCCGCATTGAGCACCTGCAAAAACGGTAATTGATCTGGCCGGACGATGGTCTGTGCCCCACCAGCGCCAATCCGGCCGTTATCGAGGCTGATGAGACAACAAACCCAACCGCTCCTAGCCGACAGGCAGGGGCTTCCGATACCGCAGGGAATAAGCATCTGTGAACCAGGTGGATGTCAACAGATGCCACGGATAGCGCCTGCACTTGTACGGCCGAAGCAGGTCGCCCCCAGGGCGACGGCAGAAAGAATTTGACGGCCACCCGGCAGTTCAATACAATTCTCATTAATTTTGATCAAAATAGGCATCTTAGCCAGAAATCAGTGCCCAATAAACAGGAACTGCCAAGGATCTTGAAATCAACACGCCCGAGGCCGACACATCCCCAATAGATATTTTAGCGTCCACCTGGCCCACGATGCCCATACTACCCCCGTTCGCAGCGACGCACGACCCGTAAACCGGACGCACGGCCCCGGGTGGGATGCCTAACAGATGAAAATGACATCCGAAATATAGTCGCGGACGCCCGGAATCGACCAAAATGCGCACGTCCACCCCTTGTATAGACCCCGGCACGGTGGACGAACCCGTAGCGGCCGCGACAACCCTCCGTGCCAATTTGCGCCACTGCGTCACAGAGCGACAAGGCCCCGTCGCTGGCTCTCAACAACAAACATGACGCACAACGAAGGTGATGGGTGAGGTGTAAAGCCTTGCCGGGTGTCTGGTGCGTGCCGACTTGCCTGGTTCGGTGGTTCCTTGGTCGGCTTGGCCGTGATGAGGCCTCCTGTTTGGCGGACCCGGGATGCGGGCCCAGCAGTCCTTCGCGTAGTGGCCCCTCCGTCCGCAGCGGAAACAATCGGCGTCGTTGCGCCGAAGCGCAGGCCTTGCATCGCGCCGGCCTCGTACGGTGGTGCAGCGAGAGGCCGGTCCACCGCGGCCTGACCATGGCCCGAGGCGGCCGTCAGCTCCTGAGGGCCCCCCATCCGGCACGTATACCGACTTCGTAGGGTCCCAACCCAGAGCGCCACCCTCTGCGACGGGCCCCCCTGTCCACGCCGCGACTGTTTCCACGTCGTAGGTTGAATTGTGCATCCAGACATTTCGCCGCCGCCCGGGAGTGAGCTTCTCATGCCCGCACACCGGCATGGGAATCCCAAGATCCCGCGACAGCTCGAGCATCTTGCCCAAGATGAGAGGCTCGAGCAGGTCAGGTGTTGTTCTGGATACGCGGCCATAGCCAAATCAAGCACCGCACCCCTGTACGCCACAGGGACTCCTCGGGCGCTCGTTGTCGTTGAGCGAATCGCCGATGCGCGTCGTCAGGTGGCTCGTAGGCGTCGGCCATTTCTTGAAAAACTCCGTATAATGTCCTCTTCTTCTCGGCCTTAATGGAGCGAAAAAAACGAACAGATTCGTCGTCCAGAAGAGTCGGCAACACTTCTAAGGCCTCAGCATCGGTCCATCTCGCAGAACGGACCGCCGCCAAAAATCTGCAGGCGAAAGCGCTCCAGTCGCCCCCAATGGCGAATTCTTTGACCGTGGTGAGATGGCGACTCCGACTTCGCTTTACTCCGCCCTCCGCCGATGGCTCCTCCGGTGGCAAATTCAAAATGGCGTCGAACCGCGGCGTGGTCAAGATGGCGGTTTCCCGCCGCGGAACGCGCAAGATGGCGGCCTCCTGCCGCGTGGCCGATGGCGCCGGGAGCGAAGATACTGGCGGCCTGTGGAGCACTCTCCGCTCTCTCCGTCGCCGTCCTTGGGGTGACGAGATGACACAATTGGCCCAGGACGTCCTTGAGAGTCTCCAGTTGCTCCGCCACCTGCAGCCATCGCGATCAGCGTCTGATGTTGTCGGCGGCCCTGACACTGCGGCTACATCTTCAACCCCGTCCCCGCACTCGTTTCAGCAGGGCTCTCCTCCACCACCCCGGCAGGATCCATGTTTGGAGGGAAGTCGTCGTCTTCGGAAAGAAGCCGATGCTGGCGCTGGAACATTTTTTTTCTCACTTGTTTCGACATGCCGTTGCACTTCCGACACCAATGTAATAAAGGACTCGACCACGAAGTCTGGCTTGGTGTCCTTTATTCGGTTCTTCCTCGTAACCCACACGGCTGTCCTTCTATAAGGCTTCCACACTGATACTGATACTGCTGTTAACCCCGTCACGCCAACAGCTCCTCTGTTGGTCTCCCGTTGTTCTCGTAACCTTCCAGCAGCCTCGCCGCTGTTACCCTCACGCAGCCCCCCACTGGCTGCACTCGCTGCAGTCTCTCTTCTCGTCGCTCTCGTAGCCTCTCACACACAGCCTCGCCGGCTGTGTTCACCGCAGCTCCTCAACCGCCCTCTCTCCAGCAGCCCCACTGCTGTCTTCTCTCGCAGCTCCGCTGGCTGCTCCCTTAGCTGGCCGGCGCTGGCCGCCGGTGCCACTCTTCCTGGCTTCGCCCAACGTGGCCTTACTCTTGTCCAGTCTCTAACTCTCTCCCTTCTCTCTCTCTCGGTCTCATCCCTTAAGAACCTTAACCTTGCTCCCACGTCACCTAACTCCACCTCTCCGTGCGTCACATCCGGGAGGTCGCCCGCGCCCGCATTACAAAAGGGAGACAAAGACACCCCGTAATGGCACTACGGACTGTTGGGGCAAGTGCTATTAGTGAGTGGGTGACCAGCACCACGCCAGGTCACCTTTGTGTCCCGAGTGGCGATATTTATACACCCCACCAGGTACTAACTTGAGGCTGAGGCGACCTAGGGGAGGCCCAGGACCGGTTTCACTGGTGTTAGCTGTGAGCTGGAATCAAACTCGGGTGGCCGGGTTCGTAGCGCAGCACGCTAACCACTGCGCCACCGCCCGCCATACACTCCCCCACCACCACATGCAGCACACACACACACATACACCTGCAGTGACACACACTCTTAACACGTATCTCCCCCACGGTACACACACTCCTCGATACAAAGATCCCCCGTGTAGCCTTAACAGACTGTTGGGGCAAGTGCTGCTGTTAGCGAGTAGCAGCACCTATGAAGGCCGGCACTGTGGCACACGAGGGGTGGGTGGGTGGCCAGCACCACGCGCGGCCTCCTGCGTCTCCCTCGTGGCGATGTTTACACGCCGCGCCGAGTACTCGGTTGAGGCTGAGTCGACCTAGGGGGGGCAGTGTGGGGATCGGTGGCGCAGCGATTAGCGCGCTGCGCCGAGTTGAATTCCCACTCACGACGGACAACACTGGCTCATGTTTGAACCGATCCTGCGCCTCCCTTAGATTGTCATCATCACCACCATCATCACCATCATCATCACCATCATCACCATCATCATCACCATCATCACTACCATCACCACCATCATCATCACCATCATCACCACCACCATCATCACCATCATCACCATCATCACACCACCATCATCACCATCATCACCATCATCACCACCACCACCATCACCACCACCATCACCACCATCACCACCATCATCACTCTTTGTCTCCGTGTGCATCTCACTCTTCATCTCTGTGTGGCAGGTGTTCCCGTGGCGAGCGGCACGGGAAGAAAACGCCCTCGCCGTGTGGCCCGACGAGGCCGTCGACATCTGCCTGCCGCCCGGCAACCCCGACGACGACGACGACAACGACGATGGCGACCGCGCCACCGCCACCGGCTCCGTCCTGCTCGGCCTGCTTCTGCTTGCCGGTGAGTTCGTCGACGACGTCGGCACGGGGATTCGTCCGGCGCGATCGGAGCCTCTCGTGGTTCTAAACGGGGCCGTCCCGGCGCGCAGTCACGGTGCTTCTCTACGCCAAGAAACGTCGCGGCGAGGAGCGTCTCGCCGAGTGGCTGCACAGCGACAAGGAGGACAAGGAGGGCGACAAGGAGGACAAGGAGGGCGACAAGGAGGACAAGGAGGACAAGGAGGGCGACAAGGAGGACAAGGAGGGCGGCGAGGACAAGGAGGGCGGCGAGGAGAGGAGGACCAAGTGAGCGGCCCCCCACGCTCACCGACATGGCGCTCCGCACTTGCACGTCTTGGCGCTGCGTTCACGCGGTGCGACGACCAAACCCGGCGCCGTGCGCGTGAACCACCGCTCCGCCGCACAGTGCACGGCGTGTAGATGGTGATGATGATGTCGTCTTAATCGTGGACGTCGTTTTTAGCGATGCAATTGTTGATCTTGTCGACGCCGTGGCTACCGTTCGTCATCGCTGATTACGTCATCGTCGTCGTCATTGGCTGTCGATGTCGATGACGTCATCATCGTTAACGTCACCGTTTGTCTCCCGTGGTGGTGGTCTGGCTCCCAGGGCCTGCACCGTGGCCTCCTGCCATCGGACGTTCCCCCACTCACGGGGCCTCAACGTCCACCTGTCCTGGCACAAGCGTCGGGATGAAGTCACTGACACTTAGTAAAGAATGGCGGTTGTTGTTGTCACTGTGTGTGTCACTGTGTGTGTCACTGTGTACCGTTCTGGCCTTCGTAGGTGCTCGCTAACAGCACTTGCCCCTACAGTCTGTTAAGGCTATACGGGGGATCTTTATCTTTGTCACTGTGTGTCAGTGTGTCAGTGTGTGTCACTGTGTGTCACTGTGTGTGTGTGTCATTGTGTGCCTGTGTGTCTCTGTGTGTGTCTGTCTCTGTGTGTTACTGTGTGTCACTGTCAGTGTGTCACTGTCAGTGTGTGTGTCTCTGTGTCGCTGTCTGTGTCGCTGTTATTACCTTGCTTTGCGTGTGATTTTTGTCTTATTTTAGTTTTAATGGAGGGTAACCTCATAGTTGTTAAATGTCTGGGGATTCTTTGGCTAGTGGGGGAGGGGAGACTGCTGATTGGACAACAAAGATTTGACTCTGCAACTAACGATCTTCTCCCCCCCTCCACCCCACCCTCCCCTCCCCCTCCTGCCCCCCCCCCTCTGTCCACATGCCCCCCCCCACACCCCCCCCCACACCCCCCCACCACACCCCCCCCCCACCACACCCCCACCCACCACTCCCCCACCCACCACTCCCCCCCCACCACACTCTCACCCACCACTCCCCCCCCCACCACACCCCCCCCACCACCCCCCCCACCCCCCCCACCCCCCCCACCACCCCCACCACCCCCCCCACCACCCCCCCCCCACCACCACCACCACACCCCCACCACCACCCCACCACCCCCACCACCCCATGGGCATTTTGTTTGTTGTTATTGTTGTTATTACAAAGTCGTAATAAAAACTTCCACCGGTTCTACAATGTCAGGAGTTCGAAATGAATATTGCTGGGCGGTGTTTTATTTGTTCTATGTAACACGATTTTTGTTCCTGGGTAGTGTTATTTTCTAATTTCTTACGCCTCAAAAGTATAGAAATGGCTATTATTCCGCACAAACTTTGCTTTTGTGACCAGGACTTTACGTGAAGGAATTACACAAATGCGCACCACGTGTTCTCATTGACAATAGGTACATATCAAAATGTCGCTGTCCAGGTCACAAAAGCAAAGTGTGTGGGGAATAATAGCCGCACTCTTTGGTTCTTTCGGTAAAGTCACGTGGGTAGAAAAAATAATAGATCACGACGTTTCGATCGCAACACAAGCAACCGTCATCAGGTGGGACAAACACGGCAAGAAACAACTTCAGTAGTTTGTCTCCCCTTGCTGTGGTTGACTTTACCGGAACAACCAAAGTCACGAAAGCTTCAAATCAAGATTGAATAATGTCCATGTTCTATACTTTTGATGCATAAGCAATGAGGAAATAACACTTACTACCCAGGAACAAAACATTCTAAGTGCGTTACACAGTGTTATTCATTGTGACGACTGATGCAATCTCTACCCACGTGTGTGCACGTGCGTCATGTTGAACCTCTTTCGCGCCGTACACAGCCCCAAGCGTGCAAATCGGAGGCGCGGGCAGGAGGGAGTGACGGGTGGTAACGACACGGCGATTGATTATATCGATTCCCTTCAGGACATTGCTCACATCCACCGCAGCGTTACCGTCCGGCAACGTCAATGAAGGAAGGGGGTTGTTTTTGCAAAACTTTTCTCGTGGCAGGGGAATGACAAACAACAGGGAGTGCCTCCTTCTGGGGTGTGGGAGCGTGGCGTAAGGTGTGGAAAGCCGTAAGTCACACGTTGTATTAGAATTGGGACAAAATGGCACCAGCACACGATGGTGGGGTCGTTTGTAATTGGCCACGGCCCCTTACGTTGTGCCAAGCATTGCGGCCACTTCCTGGAGTCGTGGAGTTCTGCCATTACTCGTACATTTCATAAAAGCGTGTTTTTAATAAAGTTGTTTTAAATATTACTTGTTAAATGGAGGCCACGGACTGCGCCACGGAGCTTTTAGTGGTAAACAAGGCACCGTATTTACCGGGTAATACTTGGCGCTACCTTTACCCTACCGGGTAATTCTTCCGAACTACCTTTACCCTTTAACCCTTTACCTTACCGCTTGGCATGTCGACATCTTTACCCTTTACCTTTTACCCGGTAAAAAATTAACCCGAAAAACAACATTTTTCACTATAAATCCTTTATATGCGTGGCATCGGTTTTATTTTATTATTCATTTCTGTTTTTCTTGAGTAAGAGTTTCATTTTTATCACATTGGTATTTTAAATTAAATATAATTTATTTGTTCATAAAAAGTGGAAAATTTTGGAAACATTTTTCACGAAAATAAATTGACACGCACAACGAGTCTGTGTGCAAAATGTCAGCTCGATTGGATCACGGGAAGTGGGTTAAAAAACGACCGAAAGATTTGCACGGTCGTAAGCGCGCAAGCAAGCAAGTGAACTTAATATAAAGGATTTAAAAAGGGTAAATTACATTCCCTTGCCGAGGCCTAGCCATAGCCATGGCGTCAACATTAGGGGGGGGGGGGGGGGGGCAAATCTTCTAGGGGGTTCTGGAGTCCCCCCCCCGGATGGACTTTGTCTTTATTTTAAACAATGTCTAATAATGTATTGTATTACATTGCTGTTTTTCTTTTTTAAATCCTTTATATTAAGTTAACTTGCTTGCTTGCGTGCTTACGACCGTGCAAATCTTTCGGTCGTTTTTTAACCCACTTCCCGTGATCCAATCGAGCTGACATTTTGCACACAGACTCGTTGTGCGTGACTTTATTTTCGTGAAATTTTGTTTCCAAAATTTTACACTGTTTAGGGAAAACAAATTAAATATTTAATTACCAATTGCTTAATGGTGGCAGGCAATCATCTGACCCATAGGTGGCAGCCATCTCAAGCCAGAGGATGAGAGGACTCTAGCCGACACGCATATAAAGGATTTATAGTGAAAAACTTTGTTTTTACGGGTTAATTTTTTAACAATAATGTCTAATAGTGTATTGTATTACATTGCTCTGTTTTTCTTTTTTTACATTTTCTTGTTTCATTGTATGGAACAGCAGAGATCAGGAATGAATCAAGTACAACCACAATCATATAAACAAAAATCTTTTTTGATTTAAAGCTTTCGTGACTGCAGGGATTCATCTTCTTGGTTTACCGAAAGAACCAAGAAGAAAAATCTATTTTATAGCGATATATTGGGGGGGACATTTTGATCATCTTTGAGTATTGAGGGGGATGGTTGAGAAATGTGACGTCACATCAAAATGCTCAACTTTAAATAACTGTAGAGAACGCGTTCTTCTTAATTAAATAGACTTTGTAATGTTTTCTCCTACAACATCAGAGTGCAACGCCACATTAAAAACGCACTACAATGACAATAGTTTAAAGCGATTTGAAGCATGTTTTTTTTTTGGGGGGGGGGGGGCTGACGAACGAGCTTGAAAGGGGATAAAGGGGATGAGGATGCGTTGGGGGTAAGAGACTCCGTTACCTGAGGCTCGCCGTCCTCTACTTTGACTGTGCACAGCGGCAGGGGGAGCAGCAGCACCATCCTAGTGAGGTATAGCCCCCTCATTTTGCAGACAGCAAAAAACATGATATCCACACCACCTACACGTCAGACACAGAGGAATGCATATACACAGTCACACGTGACTTACACGTCTATACGTATTCATACATTCATGATGTAGTGAAAAAGTTTCCCAAATTCATCACACGGGCTGTGTCACTGTGTCACTGTGTCTCTGTGTGTCACTGTGTGTCACTGTGTGTGTGTGTCACTCTGTGTCACTGTGTGTGTGTCACTGTGTGTCACTGTGTGTGTGTCACTGTGTGTGTGTGTCACTGTGTGTGTGTGTCACTGTGTGTGTCACTGTGTGTGTAACTGTGTGTCACTGTGTGTGTGTCACTGTGTGTGTGTGTGTCAGTGTGTGTGTGTCACTGTGTGTGTCACTGTGTGTCACTGTGTGTCTGTGTGTCTGTCACTGTGTCTGTGTGTGTCACTGTGTCTCTGTGTTTGTCTCTGTGTGTCACTGTGTGTGTCACTGTGTGTCACTGTGGGGGGTGTGGGGCCCTCCCAGGAGGCCTCCGGCAGCAGCACCTGCAGGGTACGTGCACCTAGCCTGGCACAGCAGCAGTACAACCCGTGTCACCTGCAGGGTACGTGCACCCAGCCTGGCACAGCAGCAGTACAACCCGTGTCACCTGCAGGGTCTGTGCACCTAGCCTGGCACAGCAGCAGTACAACCCGTGTCACCTGCAGGGTCTGTGCACCTAGCCTGGCACAGCAGCAGTACAACCCGTGTCACCTGCAGGGTACGTGCACCCAGCCTGGCACAGTAGCAGTACAACCCGTGTCACCTGCAGGGTATGTGCACCTAGCCTGGCACAGCAGCAGTACAACCCGTGTCACCTGCAGGGTACGTGCACCTAGCCTGGCACAAGCGCTGCGGTGACGTCACCACCACTTAGTGGTTGTGGTAGTGATGGCTGGGGTGGTGATGATGTTGGTGATGGTGGTGATTATGGTGATGATGTTGATGATGATGGTGGTGGTGATGGTGGTGATGATGATGATGGTGGTGGTGATGATGGTGATGGTAGTGATGGTGGTGATGATGATGGTGATGATGACAATCTAGGGGAGGCGCAGGATCGGTTCAAACATGAGCCAGTGTTGTCCGTCGTGAGTGGGAATTCAACTCGGCGCAGCATGCTAATCGCTGCGCCACCGATCCACACACTGCCCCCCCCTAGGTCGACTCAGCCTCAACCAACCGAGTACTCGGCGCGGCGTGTAAACATCGCCACGAGAGAGACACAGGAGGCCGCGCGTGGTGCTGGCCACCCACCCCCTCGTGTGTCACAGTGCCGGCCTTCATAGGTGCTGCTACTCGCTAACAGCAGCACTTGCCCCAACAGTCTGTTAAGGCTACACGGGGGATCTTTGTATCGAGGAGTGTGTGTACCGTGGGGGAGATGCGTGTTAAGAGTGTGTGTCACTGCATGTGTATGTGTGTGTGCTGCATGTGTGGGGGGGTGTATGGCGGGCGGTGGCGCAGTGGTTCGCGTGCTGCGCTACGAACCCGGCCACCCGAGTTTGATTCCAGCTCACAGCTAACACCAGTGAAACCGGTCCTGGGCCTCCCCTAGGTCGCCTCAGCCTCAAGCTAGTACCTGGTGGGATGTACAAACATCGCCACTTGGGACACAAAGGTGACCTGGCGTGGTGCTGGTCACCCGCTCGCTAATAGCACTTGCCCCAACAGTCTGTAAGTGCCTATACGGGGTATCTTTGTCTTGTCGGGTGGTGTGGGGAGAGTGTGTGCACGGGGAGATGTGTGTGTGGGTGTGTGTGGGGTGTGTGTATGTGGCAGTGAGTGGGGAACTCGCGTGTCCGCCCGCTGGCAGGAGGTCACGGGGCAGACCCAGCAGGTGCCACGGGTCGACTGACCGAGATGACCGAGATGACTGGCTGATGCACCACCTGTGCCCCCTACTGTGCCAACTTGCTGTGCTTTAGCCACCCGGCGCTCCGCTCGTTGTTGTGAGCGTCGCTCCTCCGCCCTCCGTTGTTGTTGGAGGGCGACTGCCTCCAACTGCCCAGTAGCGTCCTTCACGAGCCTCCCTCCACTGAGGCCGATCTTGACACCGGTGGTACCAGTCATCGGCAAGTCCACTCAGCTCCACGTCCTCCTGTACCACATCACTCCATCTCTACTCCAGCCCGTGCCGCGCCCGTCTAGCCCCCTCGATCCGGCCGAACAAAAGCTGTTTAGGCATGCGGTGGCTGGGCATGCGGGCTACATGACCCAGCCAATGCAACCTTGCCTGCCGGAGGAGCTCTCCGATGGGACTTTGCCCAGATCTTTCGAGGATTTGTGAGCTCCTCACACAATCCAGCCTGGTTAAACCCAGGATGGATCGTAGGCAGGCCAGCCTAAATGTTTCTAACCGACGAAGATGCTCCAGTAGGGGGGTCCACGTTTCGCAAGCGTAGAGAAGGGAGGAATGACCGTGGCCGAGAAGACCACCATCACCATCATCACTGCCTCATATCCCTCCCTCTCTCCCCTCTCTCTCCCCTTCTACCACTCTCTCTCTCTCATGCACCTAGCCTGGCACAGCAGCACAACCCATGGCACCTGCTGGGTCTGTCCCGTGAACTCCAACACAACAACCAACACCACAACCACCACAACCACCACCACTAGAACAACCACAACAAACACCACAACCACCACAACCACCACCACAACCAACAACAGCTGATTACCTCACGGCCTGGCGCTGCCGACGGCACCACGTGACATCGCGCGACTTTCACTTCCTGCCAGGTGAGCGATGACGTCATCCGAGAGCCTGGGCTCCGCCCACAGACTCCGCCCACCTCACTCTCTCACCCACCCACTCTCTCACCCACCCACTCTCTCACCCACCCACTCTCTCACCCACCCACTCTCTCACCCACCCACTCTCTCACCCACCCACTCTCTCACCCACCCACCCTCTCACCCACCCACTCTCTCACCCACTCACCCACTCACCCAAAAGGGGAGGAGCCACAAAAGGGGAGGAGCCACCCGACCCAGCCTGCTTGTGAGTGGTGGGTTGGGGAAGGGAGGTGACTGGAGCTTGAGTGACAGGGGAGGGAGCCCCGCATCGAGACACAAAAGGGGAGGAGCCACTCGCTCCAGCCTGCTTGTGATTGGTGGGTTGGGGAGAGGGAGGTGACTGGAGCTTGAGTGACAGGTGAGGAGCCCTACATCGAGATAGACACAAAAGGGGAGGAGCCAGGAGGCACGAGAAACTCTTGGTGGAGAGATGACGTCATTCAACTGCTTCAGAGCCACCGCCATTTTAATATCAAACAGCGCACAGGGAGACCTGCAAGCGCTGTGGTAACAATGGACGCAGACGAAGACGCATCACCGACGCTTGCTGATGTTAGCCCATCAAACAAAGGGAGCGGCGGTGTCACGCGGCTCACCCTTCTTACAGTAGCTTTAACGTAAGATTATTTTACGGTGTTATTTTTTAAAAATATGCCTTCGATAGTAATCACTGGTCAAGACACTTTTTCTGGCATGAGGTATTCCAACGGTTTAAATGTAATTTTGGGGTGCTGATTCCAAATCTGGCATCCGTTTTTGTCTATCACATCAGGTTTTTGAGATATCAAATATTGCATTTTCGATAAAAACTACAGAAGAAAATATGAAATAAATGTGGATATCCACATAAAATGACATTATAAACACACTATCCTAAAAAAACAGCATCATATTTTAACACTAAAGCAGTCACTGACTCGCAACCACTTGCAATCATAGGTGACAGAGTTAATTTCGGGTAAAATCAATGAAAATGGGGTATGCCGATAGCATTAAAATGAGATGTGATAGAGCAAATCTGAGATCAGATTTGGAATCAACACCCTGAAATTAGTCGGAAACAGCTGCAAAAGTCCAGGCCAGAATTTTATTTTTTGTTGACCAGTGAATTCTTTATTATAATGCATTGTCGCTTTGTATGGCATTTGATTTTATCCTACTGGTGATTTAGTCTATTAACAATGGTTTTTGTTGTATCTTTACGGCACTTTGAATGGCATCCTTTGCACGAAATAGGGACCGTCCAAAAATGACGTCACGCACCTGGGGGGGGGGGGGGTCAGACATTTGTGACGATGTGTGACGAGGGGGGGGGGATGAGAAACTTGACGTCACATCAAAATGCGCAACTTTAAATAAATATAGACAACACGTTCTACTTTAATTAAATAGACTTTTTAATAAATGTTTTCTCCGACAACATCAGAGTGCAGCACCCCATTAAATACGCAATACATTGAGATTTGAAGCATGTTTTATTTTCAAAATGGAAATATTGTTTTGGGGGGGGGGGGGCAGAGCTTTGTGGCATCATATTTGAGGGGGGGGTCTGACTATTTTTGACGCCGTGTGACGAGGGGGGGGGGTCAAAAATCGCGTGACGTCATTTATGGACGGCCCCATAGTGCTAAAGAAATAAATTCTTGGTTTAACACGTAGCAGGCTTTCGCGACCAATATCATTCATAATCAACGTTTTTGGGTTTAGATCGCGTTATTTATAAATGTGTCATAACCCTCCACCACCTGACACGGCCAATTGGCAAAAAAGTGTCACGTTGACAAAAGACAAATGGTTCACTACTTAAGCCCACCGGTGTGTTGAAGAGTGAATCCACAACATTTACAATTTTTTAGTACGACGTTTCACTGATAATTGCATCCAGCATCATCGGGCAATTCGCCAGAATGGTGAGGGGCTCTGCTCTGGCTCCCGGTTTTATATAGATCAGCAGCAGGGTGATGTCATCATTAACTCATCAACTCAAAATAAATACTTTATTGATTGAGTCGATTCCAATGAAGCGACGTTTTCAAGATGTCTCCCCGATCAACTCTGATACACAATGACGCTGTTGCATGCCCATTGTCTTTGTAACTGATTGGCCCACACCAGAGACCACTGCCTTCTTCAGGGTCTCGTCTCACCAGCGCACCTTGCAAAAGTTAACGATTTGGTGTTCGAACACCCTAACACACACTCCTGTATTACCGCCAGAAAGGGCATCAACTTATCTTATTGTTCATACTTTGATACTGGCAAAGAAAGTATCACCCCGGCCTAATAATGCTCTCGATACGTGTGGCATTGCCCTGGTCCTGGTCTCTGGTACGACACTGCTGGCGAGACTTTGCTGTACAGAAGGCTCTGGTGTTTCTGGTGTCTCTGGTGTAGGTCCATCCGTTTCAAAGACAATTGTTTAAACTCTTTGGTTCTTTCGCCAGACGACGGCCGCTTGTGTTGCGATCGAAACGTCTTGATTGTTTCATTTTATTTTATTTCCAACTACGGGACTTTACCAAAAGAACCAAAGAGTATGGATTCCTGCAGTCACAAAAGCTTCAAAACATGTTCACCACCCGTACTGTGCGTGGTTAATGCATTACATGATGACGCCTTGAAAAAAGTAAACACATACACGACACTACTTTACACTACACGATACTCTACACTACTACTTTACACGATACACTACACTACTATATACTACTTTACACTACACGATATACTACGCTACTATACACTGCACCACGGGTACTGTGTGTGGTTAATGCACAATTGACGATGCCTTGCGATAGGTATCTCTTTGGTGATCTAACATCTTAACACCACTCCCGGCTTTATGGCCATTAAGGATACAAAACCCGAATATTTTCTTTAAAATCCATTTTCAGGTTCAGCTCTTGCTCGTTTTTTTAAGCGTATTCAGAGCTACGATCGATTCCACTAAATTACATTTAACATTTAAATGTTCTACCAGCTAAAGGCCCGGCCGAGCTGGGTAGCTCATTTTCAGAACCCATGACATCCTGTTTACCAGACGAGGTAGTTAACATCTCCGAGCCACGGTGTCGTTATGATCTGGGATAGAACCCACAACCTCCTGTATACAAGGCGAGGTAGTTAACATCTCCTAGCTACCATGGGCATTAGGATCCGGGATCGAAGCCGCGACCTCCTGTACACCAGGCGAGGTAGTTAACATCTCCTAGCTACCGTGACGTTAGGATCTGGGATCGAACCCACAACCTCCTGTATACCAGGCGAGGTAGTTAACATCTCCTAGCCACTGTGGCGTTAGGGTCCGGGACGGAACCCACGACCGCCTGTAAACCAGGCGAGGTAGTTAACATCTCCCAGCCACCATGGGCGTTAGGGTCCGGGATCGAACTCACGAACCTCCTGCATACCAGGCGAGGTAGTTAACATCCCCTAGCAAGCGTGGCACTGTTGAATCTTGGTCTTAACCAGATAACCCAGAGTGAAAATACGTAACAGGAATTAAGAGGCACATCTTTACACCGTTCAGTTCCTGAGAGTGTCCATCTGTTTCACAATAGCAGGCAATGATTTAACTTTAAATTAACAATGTTTTGTATTTTGACCACGTAAGGCCCCATTGAACGACGTAGGAGCAGACCTGGCTGGCACAAACGATGGCGGCTCAACCAAGTGGCTGATATCATCGTCGGCATCATCACGCGGACACTGATGGCAGCAGACAAACACTCTGAAGTGCGCGTTTCTACAAACCCACAAAGACCCACATAGACCCATAGATACCCACAGAGATCCATATAGACCCACAAGGACCCATAGACACCCATAGAGACACACATAGACTCAGAGACCAATACAGACCAACAGAGACCCACAGAGACCCATAGAGACTCACAGAGATCCATAGATATCCACAGAGACCCATAAATACCGACAGAGACCCATACAGACCCACATATATCCACAGAGAGCCATACAGACCCACAGAGATCCATATAGACCTACAGAGACCCATAGAGACCCATAGAGACCCACAGAGACCCACAGAGACTCATACTCGTCGAGACCCATACTAAAACTATATACATGTTTTTATTTTACCTGATGAAGCCCACTGAGTTATGTAGCTGTCACAGATATAGTATAACGGACCTGATTGTCACGAATGGCAACAGCCCAACGAGTAGTAGCAGTTGATATCATCATCATCATCATCACGTGGGCATTGATTGCAGCAGCCAAAGACTATCTCTATCACTCTCTCTATCACTCTCTCTCTCGCCACCGTGGGGTGCGGTCGCACAAACGAGTTGCTCCTGCCCCTACCTGTGTGCGGATGGAGGCCTGGGCTCAGGTGAAAGCCTGAGCCCGGCCTAGAGAGAGGTGAACCTGTGTCCTTTCTTCATGTGTATTAGCCTGCGATAGTAGCAGTTTTAATACTGCTGTTGTTTATCTGTCTGTGTGGTTGTTTGTTTGTCTGTCTGTTCTTTTGTTTGATTGTTCGTTTTCTTCGTTTACGTGTCGGCTGGCTGGTGTGGTGTGGTTGGTGTGCTTGTGTGCTGTGTGTTTGTTGGTGCGGTTGTTCGTTTGTTTTTCATTTGTTTGTTTGTTGGATTGTTCGTTTTCTTTGTTTGCTTGTCGGCTGGTTGGTGTGGTGTGGTTGGTGTGTTTGTTTGTCCGTGTGTTTGTTGGTTTTGTTTGTCTGTCTGTCTGCCTGGTTGTTTGTTCGGTTGTGTGCTGTTGTGTTTGGTTTGTGTGGGGCTTATTACTTCTTTGCTTTTTTAGTACGTTTTTTTTTTCTCACAATAGCCGGGGGTGCCGCCCTGAGTTTCTCAGCATTATCATGACGCAGTACCCCAGGCTAGAGTGTCTGGCGAGGGGGAACGGGGTAATCTGTTTCCCGCCGCCCAAGACCACAGCCGAGGCCGTCGCAGAGGCGGTAGCCGAGTGCGTGGGCTATGCCGGTGTCCTGATCGCGCAAAGGCAGGACCGCGGCGTGGTCGTGTACGTGGAGAAGAAGGGGATGGTGGCAAGCCTGGCAGAGACGGGGATCACCGTCAGGGACGTGTACGTACAGTGCACCTCGCTCTCAACACCAGCCACCCGGGTGATCATCTCGGGAGCCCCCCCTTTTCTAAAAGGCACGACACTGAAGCAGGACCTCCAACGGTTCGGGACGGTAGTATCGAACGTGACGATGCTGCCACTCAGAACTCGGAACCCGAAGCTGGCGCACGTGATGTCCTCACAATGCCAGGCGTATATAATCCCCAAGGACGGGACAGCGGACGTGGACTTAAACTTTAAGTACACGTTAGAAGGGCACACCTAGACAGTATATGCATCGTCGGCGGCGCCACGATGCTACGGGTGTGGTGGCACAGGGCACACCCGCAGGGTTTGCCCGAAGGAAAAGAAAGTAAAGACGGTGCCACCCAAGGCAGCACCACCGCGGGGGGCAGAAGGGCCACAACAACGGCCGCAGCAGGCACCGCCACCGCTGCCGTTGTGACAGCGGCAACAGGCGACATCGCCGCCACCGCCGCAGCAAATGCCGCCGCCGCCGCCGCCTCCACGGCGGCAGCAGCAGCAGCTGCAGCAGCTGCAGCAGCAGCAACAGCTGCGCAGCAGCTGCAGCAGCACACAGCTGCAGCAGCAGCTGCAGCAGCAGCAACAGCTGCAGCAGCAGCAGCAGGAGGGGGAGGGCGTACGGCAGCAGCGACAACAGCAGGAGCAGCGACACCCTCCCGCCGACGATGAAGTAGCCTGCGATAATACGATGGACGACGACGGGGAAGGGGAGTTCACCGTCGTCGAGACGCGGACACGGAAAAGGAAGGCCAGGAGGGACACTGCAGAGAAAGGAGGCGGTGGCACCCGGCCGAAACGCATCGTGGCCACAGCGACGGCCGCGACCAGAGGTGAAGGCAGCTGCAGTAGCGGCAGCAGCGACGAGCTGCACGGCCACCGCAGCGCAATAGCAGCCCGCGGTGACGGGACCGAGCCGCAGGTGTCCGCGAGGGCGACCACTAATGGAGCCGACTCGCTTGACGGAAACAGAGGGGAAAAACGACCACCCGAGCTGGACCCGGCCCCCCCCCTCCCCTAGAGGAGAAGGAGAAGAGCCGGACGCTGCAGAAGTGCTCGTCAAACACACGGGGCTCGGAGACAACACCCCCCCCCCTCCGCCCGACAGAGCACGAGAGGGGAAAACCATGGCGGAGAGCCAGATTGGACTCGGGAGAGCCTCGGAGCAACCCGACCCAACCGAAAACTATGAGGCCATAGAGGAGAATGCGGACGACGCGGAGGCGGTATACGAGGTGGACGGAACCGTGAGCGAAACAAGCTACTCCAGCGTGGCGACAGAACGGGAGTACGCGCCCGAGGAAATCCGTTCTCACCTCAAGCAAAGTTACAACAAGCGGAAGATCGTACATGCAGAGGTTTTCCCCGACACAAAGGGTTTCTTGAAGACGACCCAGAGAATACTGAGCAAACCGGAGTCGTACGCCTTCACAAAGCAGGAGGTCTTCCGACTGAAGAAAATAGCGCAAACAATGAAGAACGAGCAGCTCCTTCCAAGACCCCCCCTCAGGGTCGATGTAACGATTGACATTTAAAACCGCGATGGCCCTTAACATCAAAATCAAGATTGCAAGCCTAAATTGCAATGGAGCCAGAGGTGACGAGAGGTGGCACCGTATTCGCATCTTTGCGGACGAACACAAGGTGGACGTGACGCTCCTGCAGGAGACCCACCTCGACGCCTCTCTGCACAATCAGCGACAGCACTTTGATAACACCCCAGGATTCTTTAGTCATGGGGAGGAACATCATGCCGGCGTTGCGATCCTGCTCAGACAAGGGTTCACCCCGGAGGGACTGGTGTACAAGGAAATTCTGGCAGCACACCTAATCTCTATGGACTTTGTACACGGTGGCATGAAGTACAGAATTATAAACGTGTACGCACCCAGCAAGAGCAAAGAGAGAGAGGTGTTCTTCACCAACGCACTCCGCTGCACGTTAATAAAATGCAACGAGGAGGAAGTAATAGCAGTCGTAGGGGGATTGGAACTGCACCCTAGACCAAGCACTTGACCGAAACGGCCCGGAACCACACCCGGAATCCGCACGTCCACTCGCAAAAATTCTGCGACACTGCGGCTTCACGGACGCGTGGAGGCTGCAACACCCGTCCCAACGACAGTACATATGGCACCGCGGGTCTGCCCAAGGGAAAGTAAGCCTAGCCAGACTCGACAGATATATATAAACAAAGAAGGGGTGAACCAGCTGAGCAACAGTAGAATAGATTCATCGGGGTTCTCCGACCATCATCTAATGTCGACGTCGCTGCAAGTCTATGGAGAGTCGCGCCGATGCCCCTACTGGCGGTGGACGTGGAGCAGTTGGACGAGAAAGCGTTCAAGACGGCTTTCGTGGCCTGTTGGCCGCACTGGAGGAAGGAGCAGACAGCCTCCGGCTCCAGTTCCGGCCTGCAGAGATGGGAGACCTTAACACAAGTGCGAGCGCTCAGCCTGCAACTCGCGGGACAGAGGGCTGCCGTCAAACGCGACATGGTGGGGCGCCTGGCAGACGAGCTTCTGTGACTTGAAGCCGAGATAGGCGCAGCAAAGGACGCGCACGAGGACAGGGCTGAGCCGCTCCTCCTCCTATTGGAACGGCGTCAACTCTTCAGAAACGTCACAGACAAACAAGCGCACACCTCCTTCATAAGGAAGAGGATGCAGCACCTCACACACACAGACTCGCCTTCAAAATACTTCTTAGACTCAGAGAAAGCAGCAAAACCACCTCCGCGCCCTCACGCAATGGCAACGCCATCATAAGCCTGTCCACCGATGAAGGGACGACGACAGACGAAAAAAAATCAGGGAAATCGCCACGCGATACTACTCTGACCTGCTCCAGAGTGAACATACGCAGCAGGAAGTGGTCGAGGAGCTCCTGAAAGGAAACGCCACCCTAGGATGTGAGGAAAGGGAGAGGCTGGGGAAGCCCTTTACCGTGAAAGAGCTGCGCGTCGCCATGGAGGGGCTGCCGAGAGGGGAATCGCTGGGAATTGACGGACTGCCGGTGGAATTTTATGCGGCGTTTTGGGATATGCTCGGCCCTTGTCTGATGGAACTGTTAGAGGAAAGTCTAAGAAGGGGAGAGATGCCTCTGAGCTGCAGGAGAGCAGTGATAACAC